>NC_045990.1:12233850-12428750 GCF_010909765.2 Amblyraja radiata
CTGACAATGGAGGAGGCTCAGGACAGCAAGGTCATTGTGGGAATGGAAAGAGAATTAAAGTGTTTGGCAACCGGGAGATCAGGTAGGCCCAGGCAGACGAGGGAAGGTTTTCAGCGAAACAATCGCCCTGGCTAACTTTGGTCTCACCGATTGTATAATGGTCTACATCTTTAACCATGGATACAGTATATGAGGTTGGAGGAGGTGCAAGTGAACCTCCGGCCAACCCTGATAGGACTGTCTGGGTCCCTGTACAGAGTCGAGGGAGAAGGTACAGGGACAGGCGAGTTCAGGTTCCTGTCAGATCAGCCATCATCTTATCAAATGGCGGTCAGCTTGAAGTGGTGAGTCATTGAGTCAATCACACAACATAGAAACAGCCCTTTGACCCACAAAATCCATGCAACCTTTTGACCTATCTGCACATCCCACTTTCCAGCACTTATCTGTATAATTATGTCAGTCTAAACCTGCCTATTAAGTATTAGTGTACTGCAAATGTCTCTTATACAGTGATTGTATCTGATTCCACCATTTCTCTGGCAGCACATTCCAGATATCACCACTCTCTGTGTAAAAAAAAAAGTTCCCTCAAATCACATTAAAACTCCTTGGTCTCACCTTAACATATGCTTTGTTGTGTTTGATACTGCAACATAGGATAATATTCCACCATCTACCCTATCCACCCCTCCTATCATTATACACTCTTCTATCAGCTCTCAGTCTACCTCACTCCAAGCCCATGTACCAATCTGTCCCAAAACGAAATTCCCTCAATCTAGGCAACATCCTGGAGAATATCTTCTGCACACTCTCCAGTGCAATCATATCCTTCCGCTAGCATGGCTAGCAGAGCTGCACACAATGCTCCAAGTATGGTCTTATCATCATTTTATAGTTGCAAACATAACATTTCAACATCTCTGTTCTACGCTCTCACTTAGAAGCAAAATGTCATCTGCCCTCCACCCTCCCCACCCCCCCGCCAAGACTACACCAATCAAACTTCCTTTCGATCCACATCACCACCACCCATTGTCTTTCGTATCGTACCACTGATATTCGCAAATACCAGCAATGCAGCATAACTGCAACCACATCGTCTCACAAATGGGGTTTTTTCCAATGAAAGCTAGCACACAGAGTTACAGTATATGGCCTTTAATGTCCTTGCCTTGTTGCCCTCCAGTCCAGAACATGATGCAGACACCTGAAAGCCAGATAATTTGTTATGCCTTTATTAAAAATATTTTTCTTCGGAAAGTTGAATCAAAGACAGTGACAGGGAGCTACAGATACCAAATATTACTGCATCAAATTCTGGAGACATAAGGCACTGGGGATGCTGTCATCTCTGGTCATAAGGGATAGGAGTAGAATTGGGCCATTCGCCCCATCAAATTGACTCTGCCATTCAATCATGGCTGATCTATCTCTCCCCCTCCTAACCCCATTCTCCTGCCTCCTCCCCCTCGAGCCAAAAACAAAATGCCAAATTAACTCAGCAGGCCCAGCAGCATCTATGGAGTGAAATGGACAGATTGTTTGGGTCAAGAACGTGCTCGGACTGATGGGAGTGGAGGGGAGAATGCTGGCAGAGTTGGGACGCGTGGCCAAGAACTGGCGTGTATTGTAACATCTCCACCTCGAGCCTTTCTAACTATCTTCACCCATCTGCCAATCACTCCCTCCACACTAGTACATTTACACTTAGAGACACGATGAACTACAGAAGTTGGAATCTTGAAATAAAAAAAACTGGTCAGGCAGCAGCATCCCTGGGGGAGTTGATAGATGATTTCGGGTCGGCTCCGTTCTACATTCTGATGATGGGTCCTGACCCGAAAAAGTGTCTATCCATGTCCTCCCCAGATGCTGCTTGTTACTCTAGCACTTTGTTTTACTCCACGTATCACTTATAATTCTTGCCCACCCATTCTCTTCACCTCTTAACCAGCTTTCTCCCTATACTCAATCAGTCTCAGGGACCCAAGCCTAAAATGACTGTCATTTTCCTACACAGGCTTGCTGAGTTCGTCCGCCCAGATTCTCACTGTAGAGAGAGTTCACAACTGCCAATGAAATCAGGCTCACACCTTCTAAAGAGAACCAGTGCTGAGGATCAATTGTCCTGTCAGTCAGTGGCCTCAGCAACAGAAGGGTATATCTGGGAAAACAGGTACAGAAGAAATGTTAACGGCGGCTAACAATCGAGTACTGATTACTAGGTGCACAGCAAGAAGTCGCCAAACTTTCATTAGCCTCTCCCAAACAATGACCTGGACTACCTGCAGGAACAATGTCGACAGGTGTATGGGAACATTACCACCCGCAGGTACCCTCCATACTGCCACATTCCGAGCTGGTAATGGCACCAGTCTTTCGTCACTCCCTCCCCAAGTACCTGCCCCTGCAATCACAGGAGATGCAACACCTGTCCCGATACCTCCTCCCTAGACTCCATCCAGGTCCTTTAAGCATGCAGGTACAGCAGGCAGTGAAGAAAGCTAATGGCATGTTAGCCTTCATTGTGAGAGGATTTAAGTTTAGGAGCAATGTCCTACAGCAGTTGTACAGGGCCTTGGTGAGACCGCACCTGGAGTATTGTGTGCAATTTTGGTCTCCTAATTTGAGGGAGGACATTCTTGCTATTGAGGGCGTGCAGCATAGGTTGAATTCCCGTGGATGGCGGGACTGACATATGATGAAAGAATGGGTCGATTTAGCTTGTATTCACTGGAATTTAGAAGGATGAGAGGATATCATACAATTCTTAAAGGATTCGACAGCTAGATGCAGGAAAAAATGTTCCTGATGTTGGGGGAGTCCAGAACCAGGGATCACAGTTTAAGAATAAGGCCATTTACGACTGAGATGAGGAAAAACCTCTTCACCCAGAGAGTTGTGAATCTGTGGATTCTCTGCCACAGAAGGCATTGGGAGCCAATTAACTGGATGTTTCCAAGAGAGAGTTAGATTTAGCTCTTAGGGCTAAAGGAATAAAGGGATATGGGAAAAGAGCAGGAATAAGGTACTGTTTTAGATGATCAGCCACGATTATATTGAATGGCTATGCTGGCTCAAAGATCCGAATGGCCTACTCCTGCACCTATGTGCCATGTTTCTTTTAGGTGAGGCAGATGTTCACTTGCATCTCCTCCCTGTGTCCTCATCTACTGTATCCGTTGTTCAAGGTGTGGGTTCTATATATCGGCGAGACCAAGTGCAGACTAGGCGATCGTTTCGCTTAACACTTTCGCTCAGTCGGCCTCAGCCTATGTGATGTCCCAGTTGCTAAACAGTTTTAACTCCCCTTCCCAATCCCTTCCCCACACTGACCTTTCTGTCCTGGCCCTTCTCCATGGTCAGAGTGAGACCAAATACAAATTGGAGGAAGAGCACCTCATACTTCGCTTGGCAGCTTACAACCCAGTGGTATGATTGTTGATCTCTCTAACTTCAAGTAACCCTTGTATCCCCTCTCCATCCCTCCTTCACCCTATTTGTTGTACTAGTTTTACTGTTGCATTGTCGAATCTGTTTGTATAACTCATTATCACATATCTCACACCCAACAACGACTCTTGTGGCCTCTACCTTTCCTTCATTACCGTTGCTTTTTGCTTATCATTTATCCTATTTACCGTCTATATGTCTTTCCCTTTCCCCTGGCTTCAGTCTAAATAACGGTCTCAACCCGAAACGTCAGCTATTCCTTTTCCTCCAGAGATGGTGCCTCACCTGCTGCGTTACTCTAGCTTTTCGTGACTGTTTTCGGTTTAAATCATCATTTGCCGTTCCTCCTTGCACACCAGTCTTTCATCATGGTTGAGTCTAAATCCTGGAACTCCATTCCTAATAGCACTGTGGAAGCACCTTCACCAAAAGGACTGCAGCAGCTCAAGATGGTAGCTTAATCCTACCTTGTCGTGTGCAAGCAGAGATGGGAAATAAATGCTGATCTTTGCAGATGTATAGAGGTCCTGAAGTTAAACCAACATCCATTCCAGCCATTAATGTCTTTAAAATTTCTTTTTCGCAGTGTTTAGTTTTACAAATGGCTCTTATGAATGCTCACTGCAGAATGCATGTGGAATTCATTGCCACAGAAGGCTGCGAAGGTCGAGTCAATGGTTAGGGCAGAGATAGATAGATTCTTGATTCGTACAGGTGTCAGAGGTTATGGGGAGAAGGCAGGAGAATGGGGTTAGGGGGAGAGATAGATCGGCCATGATTGAATGACTGAATAGACTTGATGGGCTGAATGGCCTAATTCTTACCATTTATGAACTGCAATTACTAATCTTTGAAGACATCGTCGAACAGCCCCAGTGAATCAGTACCTTAAAATGTTTTCCTCATCTCAGTCCTAAAAGATTTCCCCCTTATCCTTAAACTGTGACCCCTTGTCCTGGAGTTAGGTAATAGGAGAAAGGATAAATGAATTTCAAATTAGAAAAGTATTCTCCTAAAACGGCCGTGCGGAGTTGGGAGAGATGCTGGGAAGGGAAGGATATAGGGAGTAGCCGGGGGAGGA
Source organism: Amblyraja radiata (assembly GCF_010909765.2). NCBI lineage: Eukaryota > Metazoa > Chordata > Chondrichthyes > Rajiformes > Rajidae > Amblyraja > Amblyraja radiata. Next base: position 12,238,391 of record NC_045990.1, read on the forward strand.
GTGGGATGGGTCGGGAAGGAGAATTGTGTGGGAAAGGGAAATGACCCATACACCAGAGTTGAGGAATTTTCCCACTGTCTGGTTCCATACTCATGGCTCCACTACACTTACCATTCCCTGCCTTGGTTGATGAATGAGCAAGATACGGGGTGCTGGAATGGCTCGGTTGGTTGGGCAGCATCTCTGGAGACAAAGGGTGGGTGACGTTTCAGGTCGGGACCCACCTCAAGACTGATTACTAATGTGAACCAATTCTGGAAATTGGAACAGCTACAGTGCATTCAGAAAGTATTCAGGCCCTTCACTTTTTCCCACACTTGATACATTACATTATTTTCAATGATTAAATAAAAACAAAAATAACATCAATCTACACACAAGTAAAAACAGGTGTTTAGAAATGTTTGCAAAGTAATTAAAAAGAAATAGCTGAAATATCACATTTACATAAGTATTCATCCTGTTTCCATTGATTATCCTTGAGGTGTTTCTACAATTTGATTGGAGTCCACCAGTGGTAAATTAAGTTGATTGGACATGATTTGGAAAGGCACTCACCTGTCTATATAAGAAGTTGGCAGTGCATGTCAGAGCAAAAACCAAGTCTGAAGACAAAGGAATTGTCCTTAGATTTCAGAGACAAAGATTGTGCTGAGGACACAGATCTGGGGAAGGTTATAAAAACAATTTATGCAGCATTGCAGGTCCCGGAGAGCACAGTGGCCTCCGTCATTCTTAAATGGAAGAACTTTGGAACCACCAGGACTCTTCGTAGAGCTGGCTGCCTGGCCCAACCGAGCAATTGGGGGAAGAGGCCTTGGTCAGGGAGGTGACCAAGGAACCCAAAGGTGACTTTGACAGAGCTCCAGATATTCTCTGTGGACTTGGGAGAGCCTTCCAGAAGGACAACTATATCTGCAGCACTTCACCAATCAGGCCTTTATGGTAGAGTGGCCAGATTGGAGCCACTCCTCAGTAAAAGGTACATGGCAGCCCGCTTGGAGTTTGCCAAATGGCACCTGAAGGACCCTCAGACCATGAGAAACAAGATTCTCTGCACTGATGAAATCAAGATTGAACTCTTTGGCCTGAATACCAAGCCTGGAGGAAAACCAGGCACCGCTCATCACCTGGCCAATACCATACCTACGGTGAAGCCTGGTGGTGGCAGCATCATGCTGTGGGGATGTTTTCAGTGGCAGGAACTGGGGAGAGTAGTCAGGATCGAGGGAAAGATGAACGGAGCAAAATACAGAGAGATCCTTGATGAGAACCTGCTCCAGAACGTTCTGGACCTTCCAACAGGACAACGACCCACAGCACACAGCCAAGACAACGCAGGAGTGGCTTCGTGACAAGTCTGTGAAGGTCCCAGCCAGAGCCCGGACACGAACCCGATCGAACATCTCTGAGGGCCTGAAATAGCTGTGCATTGATGCTCCCATCCAACTGGACAGAGCTTGAGAGGATCTGCAGAGAAGAATGGGAGAAATTACCCAAATACAGGTGTGCCAAGCTTGTAGCATCATACCCAAGAAGACATGAGGCTGTAATCGCTGCCAAAGGTGCCTCAACAAAGTACTGAGTAAAGGGTCTGAATATTGATGTAAATGTGATATTTCCGTTATTTCTATTTAATTACTTTGCAAAATTTTCTAAACATGTGTTTTTGTTTTTTTTATTATGGGATATTGTGTGTAGATTGATGATTTAAAAAAAAGGAGTTGAATCCATTTTAAAATAAGGCTGTAACGTAACAAAATATGGAAAACGTGAAGGTGTCTGAATACTTTCTAAATGCACTGTATCACAAGAAATCTAGGACCTGGGAAGTCTAGCATTGTCCTGGAGTTATGGGGAGAAGGATAAATGGGAGGCCATTTAAAAACTGGATGAGAAGAAACTTATTCACCCAGAGAGTTGTGAATGTGCAATTCTCTGCCACAGAAGGCAGTAGAGGCCAATTCACTGGATTAATTTAAAATAGAGCTCTAGGGACTAGCTGAATCGAGGGACATGGGGAGAGGCAGGCACGGGTTAATGATTGTGAATGATCAGCATGATCACAATAAAGGCCAAATGGCCTCCTCCTGCATCTATTTTCTGTTGACGATGGGCTGAATGGCCTAATTCTGCTTCTATCGCATAAACTTATGAAAGTAACTTTACATGTGGAAAAATATTCCAAGGGACCTCAGAATTGAGACCACTCACGGCCATCTTTGCAGGACAAGAGGACAGCTTGAACATCCATCATCCACCTAGTTGCAGATATCGTATAAAGAGGAAACAGATCATGGGGTTAGGACAAATAGCTCGGAAAGACCACAGCTCCTGCCTGATTCAACTGCCATCATATCAATGTCACATATTACCCTTTATAGATGGCCCACAGACTGAGATTTGGGTTCAGCTTGCAACACCATGCAAATATCAATGATGCAAAAATAACAGTAAAAATATACAATAAAATAATTTGACATTTACTAACGTAAAACATCATAGAATAAAAACTCTCAATGTACATTAAAACAGTCATCGTACTGGTTAAGCTTGTAAACCGTCCTTTTGGTGATGATGCCAACTTAACATTAGCAAGACCTCAAAGGCGTACAGAAAATGCTCATGCACCAGCACTGTGTGACGGGAGGATAGGGAGAAGTGTCGTACTTTAGATGTATCAGATAATGCACAATTAGCTGGGGTCATAGACTGTCGAAAAAGGCCCTTCGGCCCAACTAGCCCACACCAACCAACATGTCCCATCTACACTCGTGGTCCTTTGAAAAGTGCCATAACTCCTGCTCCACAAGCAGATCCTGCCGAGAACCACTAATCTCAGGCTCCTTGTTCATTCGCCAAGGTTTTGCTTTTGCCCTTTTGCAAGAACCAAAACTTTTGTTGCAAACTGCTGCACAGTGAACTCAGAACACCATGCACAGCTTGCCTGGCTGTCTAGTCCACACTAAAGACCAGAACTATGAAGACCAGAACTATCTAAGTAACAGACTTCATCTGGAAATTGCCAATGTTTAAACATTTAACTTAATGTGCAGTTCAAGCTCCTTCATTCAGGAGTCTCACTATCGTTGTATATTGAAGGATTTTGTTAATTCATGAAACCTTTTGCTGGTTACTGTGAAGACCAGCAACAGACCACACAAATGTTTTCTCCTCCTTCTACAAATATTTTCCATTTTCTTGGTACCAGCTCATAATGATGAACCAGTCTGCTGCCAGTCCATACCCGTTTTGACTCATTCTTTGTCAGTTCAATCAATATTCACATGGGAGAGGAAGCTTGTTCCTGCACACACCATTCGCTCGCAAACATCCAGTGAGAGTATTATCTGGATCAAGAACCAAAGCAGGTTTTGCCTTGTTTTATCTGGAAAACCTGATGCAAAGTGCATCTCATGGCCAATCTGCATTGAGAACAGTTAAAGCAGCAAAGTGAAAGACTTTGCTTACATTCACTGAATGGATTATTTTGCAGACCAAAACCTACAAGTGCCTGGGTCTGGCTTGAACTTGTGAAGTTGTAAACTCTATCCAGGATTCTGCACCCTATTTCAGCATTTCATGATTTCACATGTACCAACACAGTACTTTGGTAATAATCACCATTTACATAATAACACATTCAATTTGTTATTTAGTTTAGATTTGTTTCGAGATACAGCTTGGAAACAGGACCTTTGACTCACTGAGTACACATTGTCCAAAAATCACCCAGACACCTGTTCGAGTAGCATGAACCAAGTTGGATTCCATTTTCTATAATGTGTAGATCATTGCAAAGACACTATCCGGCACACTACAACTGATCCAAATGCCTGACCTACCATCCCCATCATGGTTCATGTATGAGCAACTGCAGTGTGGACTAGAACAGGAGAACAACAGTTGTCCACAAAAACTACATGTGGCCTAGAGAGTGCAAATGAAAGAATCATTGAATTATTTTACCTCCAACTTTTTCCAGTTCTGATGAAAACAGCCTTGGCATGAAACAATTCCCTTAACATGTGCTCTATATGTTTGCCTTAATGTGTGATTATCCACGTGCTCCATTACACTCAGTCATAGGCTATTGTGATTTTAAACATGCTTCTTTGCTCACCTGCCGGCTGAGACCAATGTTAAAGCCAGGCATGTTGCAGATTTGATTAAACAAGAAGTCTCTTCAAGTGGTCAGAAGAGTTGCTGTACAGAGTGGCCTCCACTCAGGCACCAGCCATTGCATTGTCCCGGGATTCAAGTAAAACTCATTGCATTTCCCCCCAAACTCCCCCGCACCACAAACCCCACTCAACCCGCAACAATTTGAAAATATTTAATATAGAGAAGCTGAAAATATAGAATTTTATGTTTGAATAAACAGTGCTTGCACAAATGTTACGCCTTGTCGCGGAGGATTCGTGCATATGCCTCTTGCTACAACAGTACAAGGCCAGCAATGTCAAGTCACATGGTCTGACACTCAGGGTGACTTTTTAACTTGTGAAATTTGACACTGTCCATTTTCTCAAACTTCTTGCCACAGTATTCACAGGTGAAGTTGTACTGTATCTCCGTGTCGTGTTTCTTCATGTGCCAGTTTAGTGAAGCTCTCTGTCGACACTGATATCCACAGATTTCACACCTGCAAACAAAAAGGGGAAAAGCCCAATAAATATTTAAAGACAGCGGTAGAGTTGCTGCATTACAGCACCAGAGGCCCGGATTCCATCCTGACTATGGGTGCTCTCTGTCCGGAGTTTGTACGTTCTCCCAGTGTCTTGCGTGGATTTTCTCTGGGTGCTTCAGTTTCCTCCCACGTTCAAGTTTGTAAATTAATTGACTTGATATAATTGTCCCTAGTGTGCGTAGGATAATGTAAGGATCGCTGGTCAGCGCGGGACTTGGTGGACCGAAGGGCCTGGTTCCACACTGGATCTCTAAACGAATTAACCTCATTCATGCTTGGCATTGTTCAAATTCTGATCTTTAATTCAGTACAGGCTCATCAGTAATAGTAAGATTAAACGAGAACTTACCAGTTTGAAGTTTGATCTTTATTTTATGAGGAGTTATGATGAGGGATTACGTGAAGAAGGCTGTTCAGCCGCACGTGCGTCAATCTTCAAAGCAGAAGTGTGAAATCACAGATAATAATAGTGACTGAAGTATGATAGTAAGATGAAAGAAGACTAGAACTACCAGATGACCTTAATGAGGGCTGGGAGCGGAGGGCACGTAATCCCTCATCGTAACTCCTCATAAAATACAGATCAAACTTCAAACTGGTAAGTTCTCGTTTAATCTTACTATTTTACTTCGGAGTCACGTGAGTGACTACGTGAAGATTTCAAAGCTCTGTGATTTCATGCCGTGAGAAAACAAGTCTACACAACCACAACTGCCTCATTGACAAATGAGGGAAAACATTCATAATGCATACAGTCATGACATAGATTTAAACATGCTGATGCTGTTATATAAGCAATAACAATAATCACATCTCTCATCCGGATGGAACCTATAAAAGAACATAAAATAAATTGAGAAATACCCCTGGTCTGGCAACGGGTTATTATAACATGTTTGAAATTTTTGTTCGTTTGACCACGCTACAGCCGTTAGGATGTGGTCCCGCGGAACGTAATTAACCCTTGCTGCGGTTGTTATAGCAGCCCTGGTGGAGTGAGAACCTGGATCAGTATCTATTGCATAACTCAACTCAGTTTTAACACCTGGCAAGATCTGAGCAGATAGGTTCTTATAACGTCTTTTGTAACTAACAATCATAGTTAGCTCAGAGTCTCAAATGCTCTTGGTGACCTTGACGTATTGTTGTAAATGTGTGTCCCCACATCACAAAAGGTCCCTGTGTATGTCTTGAACTACCTTGAGAGCTGACACACCTACTGCTCTGCTTAAATTAATTATAGCATAAAATCTTATGCATATATTCGCAGATATACCATCCTCTCCTGTCACAATAATGTAACGAGTGACCTGTTGCGCTAACCAGCACCAGGAGGATAACTACCTAATGAGGTCCGATCAAAGCTAAGAATGTAGCTAAGAACCCCCTATTGAAATAGTGTTAACACAATGTCAATCTCCCATACTGCATTGTACTTGTCCTGGGAACCTAGTGTAACAGATATCCTTTACTAACTCGATATCCGAGGTGAACCCAACAACTTGGACCTTGTTTGTTGCAGCAAGTCTGATGGAAAGCACCTTGGCACAGTTAATGATCCTATAACTCAATATTGTCAAAGACCATTTAAATGAACTACAATAGCTCAGGATCTGTACCATTTTAAATGTAACATGAGCATTAAACAAACGCTTCCCATCTGAAACAGCAAAGTACCGCTTTTTGGTACCATTCCAGCACTGTGAATACATACAAAAATAGGCGTGACAACCCAAGCTGTAAGCAGTCTATTGAGAATCTGTAAAACATATATTAATTTTATCATGCAACAGCTGATCTCTCAAGCCACAGGCTGAACCAGCAAGTTACGTTTAGAATAACCATATAATGTTGCATTATTATTATTCCCGACAAATCGGGGATCAAACTGCATAGGCCAATTCCACAGCTGGAACCTAAAGCTACTCTTGATGACTATTTCAAGACCCGACTCATAAAGCAAATTGGAGGAAGACATAAAAGACCATTCCTCATGCTTGTAGCGAGAATGTATCTTTCGCCACTGTTATGCCACACATTTTTGCAATCTTTAATTAGCATGAAAACTATATATCTATATTCGGTGTTGCATTAAATCAGAATTTCATAAATACTGCGTGGTCCAACACCCATTCTGTGTTGTCATTGATCTGTACTTAATGATACTCCAGTGGCAAATTAGATTATGTGCCTTTTACAGGATCTTTCCCCTGATTGCACCCTCGTGCTTATCATATGCCACATCTAAGTGTATCAACATGAAGTTGAGCATGCACCTATGCATATTCACTCAATCACTCTTTAACCCATAAATGCACTTCGGGTCTATAGATAGTTGATACCAATACTGAAGAGTTAATAACTCATTGCAAATCTCCTGCACCTCCAACTAGAGATGACATTTGCATGTTCCCACCTTAAGCCATAGCCTCTTTTTTGCAATATAATGACATATTATTGATCAACTACTGGAGCAATGCTGAATACTGTTTGTCCATCATAGTGGCTTATTAGCTTCAGCTGGCAATAGCAAGTTGTATTATCAATGACCTTCATGACCCTTATTGTTTGTCATTAAGCATGCTGTCAGTTCTCCCACTTGCACAGCTGCATCACCTCTATTACATTGCCAGTTAGTCTAATGAATAGGAACTCCTTTATAACCACAAGGCTGTTCCAGGTTTCTATTGATTCCAATCTGTTGCCCAGGGCGGAGTCACAGGCCAACTATCCATTTGATAACAACCTAATTTACTGGATAGGAAATAACAATTCCTCAATTAGCTTGAGACTGAGTGGATTTTAGCCAAATACAGCATCAAAATATAATCCAGACAATACATCACAAGTATTTTAGTCCTTTGCATGATTTATTGTTATCATACTGTTTAACGCCTCATCATAACAATGCCTTCAAATATCTCTGATGATCTTTGCACATGGAAAACCCTATGAAATCAGTTTGATCACCCTTCTTTCATAATGAACAGGCCACATCTGCCATCATTTCGAGTCTGCCCTGACGGCAACTCTGGCCCGGTTACGATAATTCTCATATGTCCCAAGACAACTCTTGACATAATTCTGACCTTGCCTTGAAAGACAATTCCCCATATCTCCGAGCCTGTCTCGAAGGCAACCTGGCTAAAATACTGGACCTGGCTCAACACTCTTCTGGCCAAATTCTAATCTTCTTGCAATACTAGTATCGTCCAGTTACCTGGTTAAAATGCCTCTGAGTAGATGACAATGTCTCAGTTATTTGTGTATTGCACAACCAATTGTAAATCTTACCAACTTGTTCGTGGTCACTTAGTTGTAGAGTAACTCTGGTCAGCTTATGCTGCTACCAGCTTCAGTGAACCGCTTCCTGCCGATGAAGCCGTGGGGTGCGTTTTCCCCCTAAACTATGAATTCTTACTCGTTGTTGGCCTAATTGGTCCAACAGTTTATGCTTCGTCCTTCAGGTTTTGCCTGTGGAATAGGTCTTACCTGAATAGAAGATTCGTCAGGTGGCTCTAACGTCCCCTGATAGTGGTGTTCTCTGCATTGTGTTGGGATGGCAACCTTGCTGCCATGAATCGTACCTCCGACATGTGCCCTTCATCCCTCGATGTATGCTCCACGCTATACCCTCAGCCTCGGTATCAGATTTACACTGACCCGGCATGTTCTCCTCTTCCATGAGGGAGACATTAAGCAGCCCTACTACAAGGCGCTGCTGGCATGGCCTCTCCAACAGGCCCACCCTTCAGGGTCAGAAAATGCCCCGGTAAGCTCACCTCCTCCATGAGGGAGACATCATGCAGCCCTTCTACAGGTGCTGTTGCCATACATTTAAGCAGCCCTATACAAGGTGCTGCTGACACGGCCTAGAGCAATAGGCCGGCACTGTTACAAGGCGCTGCTGACAAGAGCTCTCCCATCTGCCCAACACTGCCATATCTCCTGATGTTAGGATGTATCTATCTTGAGCCTCCTCTCAATAAGGCTCCATCCTGGCAATTCCACATTATTAATTTTTTCCCCTGGAAGGAACCCTCCCGGCACCAGGACTGACCACTTGGGTCGATTTACCCCATATCTTGGGGACCTCTGCGGTCTGGGCATCGCATAGCTGGTGGATTTCCCCTCCCCCGGGAATCCCAGCACCCTTATATATTACCGGAGGGAAAACCCCTACCGGCACCAGGACTGACTGTTGCGGTCCGTTTAACCCCTTTCCTGGGGACCCCTGCGGTCTGAAACCCGCATAATTACTGGATTCCCCTACCCGGAAACCACAGCCTCTATATGTGTATCGGGGAAAAACCTCCCGACACCCGGCATATATATTTATATCCCGACTCCCGGTCTACTGGAGGTCCCCTCCATGGGAACCCCAGGGTTAACATTCATATCGGAGGGAAAAGCCCTCCATATTGTCGGAGGGAAAACCCCTCCCGACTCCTGGTCTACTGGAGGTCACCTCCCCGGGAAACCCCAGTATTTATATTCATATCGGGGGGAAGCCCTCCCGGCCTACTGGAAGTCCCCTTCCTCGGGACACCCCCGCATAAATTTTATTGTCGGAGGGGAAACGCCCTCCCGGCACCCGGCCTGCTGGAGGTCCCCTCCCTGGGAACCCCAGCATCTATGTGCCTATCGGAGTGAAACCTCGCGGCACCTGGAGCGCCTGGAAGCCACTGACCCCCGTCAGCAACGTCTTCCACGACACCAGACAACCCAGCTACCCGCTCTTGGCGGCAAGAACCGGGGTTTCCCCACAGCCCGTAGCTGGTTCCCTCGTTGGGCCTCGCGAATCCTCCGGCGGAAAGCCTCTGGAACAAGAGGTTCCTGCAGGGAATAAAACAGGTAAGAAACAAGCTTACCTTGAGTTTAAAACTTACCGCGTTGGAGGAGCTCCTGCTCCCCAAGCGGCCGCCTACACCAATGTGTCTGACGTAATGATGCACGGGCGGCTGAACGGCCTTCTTCACGTAGTCACTCACGTGACTCCGAAGTAAAATTTTCAGTGGAAAAGCTTACTTAGTTCAACACAACCAAGTTACCATTCATGAATATTGATTTCTCAACCCTTGTATTCACCCTCATGCCGTCCCTCCCCCACACTAGTCCCCTTACTAATTTCAACGTTTGTATTCCTTCACCTCATCCCCAGCCAACAGTGGACCATTGTGAGCTCCATCTTTCCTGAGTCTTCGATGCAGGCTCTGCTTTGTTCTGTACCTTCCCATACCTCAGGTGTTCTGCTCCCTGACTCTCAGTCTGATAAAGGATCTCCACCTGAAACGTCACCTATTCCTATTCCTCAGAGATGCTGCCTGACCTGCTGAGCTTCTCCAGCGTTTTGTGTCTATCTCTCTTCCCTTGCAGAGCAACCAGTTATCTCAAAATGACTCACTAGAGTGGGAAGAAATTAAACCTCAGATCACTTTTTTGATATCCCTAATGTTAGACCTAATATATATTAACAGGTGTTTTTCAAAAAGAGTTCCAATAATTACCTATTTTGTTCTGTGTGGATGTTTCCATATTTTACTCCCGTAAGGACTGGCTCTAATTTTTAGATCATGTACCTCCATCCCTCCTCCCCTATTCTGGATCCCCCAAGCAGTGGAAATGTTTTCTCCCTCCGCACCAAAACCTCAATCAAATCAGACCACCCAACTTCCCTGAAATCCAAAGATAGACACAAAAAGCTGGAGTAACTCAGTGGGTCAGGCAGCATCTCTGGAAAAAAGGTATAGGTGACATTTCAGGTTGAGTCCCTTCTTCAGACCTATGCTCCTGTCCCACTTAGGAAACCTGAACGGAAACCTCTGGAGACTTTGTGCCCCACCCAAGGTTTCCGTGCGGTTCCCGGAGGTTTTTGTCAGTCTCCCTACCTGCTCCCACTACCTGCAACCTCCGGCAACCACCTGCAACCTCCGGGAACCGCACGGAAACCTTGGGTGGGGCGCAAAGTCTGCAGAGGTTTCCGTTCAGGTTTCCTAAGTGGGACAGGGGCATAAGAGTCAGGAGAGAGGGAAATGTGAGATAAAGAACATACATAGAACAAATGAATGAAAGATCAGCAAAAAGCAACTATGATCAAGGAAAGGTTGAGCCCACAATGGTACATTGTTGGCTGCGGGGAAGGTAACAATGAGCTATACAAACATTGAAACTCAACAGGACGATAGTGAAACTAGTACCACACTAGGAACAGAAGATACAGGAGATGAGATTGGAAGAGGTGCAAATGAACTTCTGCCTCACCTGCAAGGACTGTTGGGGTCCCTGGACGGAGTGAAGGAGGATAAATATGGACAGGTGTTGCATGTGCGGTTGCAGGGGATGGTACCTGGGGAGGTGTTGGTTTTGGGCGGGAGGGGGTGAGTCTGCAACCGCAGGAGATGTAACATCTGTCCCTAATCCTTTTCTCTATAGATGCTGCTTGACCCACTGAGTTACTCCAGCTTTTTATGTTTATCTTTGATGTAAACCAGCAACTGTGGTTCCTTCCTACACATTTTCCCTGAAATCCAATCCTAGTTCCTGCAAACCGGAAGAGGACAAGATGAGAGTTTTATTAATCTATCTACACATAACTAAATCTCTCATCTTGTCCTCTTCTGGTTTGCGGTGTTTTTACATCTGTGCAAAAACAGTACCCGATAGCGCTACGATTGTACGCCATCTTACCCGCCATTCTCCTGTGCTGCAAGTACACCAGGTTTTGTTCCGATTGGTGGAATATTACAAAAGTTATGACGGTTTAAAAATCGTAAAAACCACGTATGCGCAGATTGGTCTCCTCTTCTGTCAGCAGATTGTTTTTATCTACTGTCATTCGCCGTGATGGCGACGCCCCTTCCGGCACTCGCTGTCAATCACTGGCGGCGAGGAGAATAAAGCTGAAGGAGCGGAGTGAGCAGAGTGCGGAGAGCGAGTGATGGCTGCGACAGCATCGAGCACGATGATGAACTGGGAACTGTTAAGTGTGGCTGGAGCCAGGGCCGGGAGCTGATGAGTGAGGCCGGAGTCGGGAGCCATTGAGTGAGGCCGGAGCCAGGGCCGGGAGCCGTCCCCGTCCAAGGCTGCAGGATGCTCCCCACCAGAAGCCGGTGAGGAGCGGCAGCGACAGGCCACGGCAGCGGCAGGGGTAGGCAGCGTTAGGGGTAGGCAGGGCAGGGGTAGGCCACGGCAGCGGTAGGCCACGGCAGAGCTTCTCCCCCCACCGGCCGTCGACAGGCCCCGCCTGAAGCCGTCCCTGTCCCCAGCTGCAGGGCACGGCAGCGGCTGGGGAAGGCAGTGGTAGGCCATGGCAGCTCTCCCCATCAGCCCCTGACAAGACCCGCCTGAAGCCGTACCCCTCCCCCGGCTGCAGGACGCTCCCCCCACCGGCCCCCAGACAGCCCCGGCCTGTAGCCATCCCCCTCCCCTGGCTGCAGAACACAACAAGAGACGCAACAAGAAAGGACTGAATAAATCTCATCTTTAACGTTTAAATTGTTGTTATATTTTAAGAGTTATTCACATTTTAAGCTTTGCCGCGCCTGCCAGCTGCGCCTGCGCAGTAAGACCTGCGTGTTCTACGTCACAATGGGAACCCTATGGGCGGGAATGACTGCGCCGCAGGAGAACCGCTGAGAGTGGATGGGGGAGGGGGATGGAGTGAGTGCGTGAGGGGGGAAGGGCAAGGGGCAAAGTGGGGGGGTGGGGAGGGGAGATCAGGGGCGTCACAACGGGAACCCGTCAGCCGCGCCTGCGCAGTTGGGGGCTATGCGTGAGTGGTGGAATATTGCGTTGGAGGACCAGGCCTCCCGCATGACAATGGGACCCAATGGGTCCCACTTAGTCTAGTATATAGATAGATGGGCCAAACACAGGCAGCTGGGACTAGTGTTGATGGGGCAAATTGGACTGAACTCTATGCTCTAACTCTTTCCATGCTGTAACTCTATGATTATAAGTGATGCGTTACGGGCAAATAAAGGGCACATGAATAATCTACAAGCACTTGAGTCGTCTGCTTTCCCAAAGTGAAAATAATTTGAACAATAAACTTACTGGAGCGGTGTTTCCCCAGTGTGTGTCCTTCGATGGACTTCAAGATGATTCTTCCTTTTGAATGATTTCCCACAAGTTTCACAAATAAAATCTCGCACTCCTAGATGAAAGGAAATTATGGAACTAGAATTAGAGATTTTCCATTCATTGAATGGAACATTTCATAGAACCAGCAAGAGGTTAAAAGCCAACACATCAGATGCTTTCTTTTGCAACCCAGGACCTAACTACAGCCTCACAACATCCAACTAAAAATCAAAAAATGCCAAAAAAACACAAATCAGTTCTGATGAAGGGGCTTTGACCCGAAAGGCCAACTGTCTGTTTTTCCCCAGATGCTGACGAGCATGTGAAGTAATGGCAGCATTTTCCAATTTTATTTCAGATTTTCAACATCTGCGGTTGTTTTATTTGCTGCAGCATATCTACTGTGCTATATCTTGCTGGACCAGTCTCATTGCCTCATGCCCTCACTCAGCAGATTCAGATGTGCAGTATCCACTCTGCAACCTGAGCAGCAGTAAGACCTTGTCTTTAAAAGATCTTGGCAGAGCTTTGACAGCAACCAAAGCCCATCCCTCTGATTTGCCATCGATGAGAGTTTTAAGGTGTTACTTTTAGACTTTAAAGATATTGCGTGGAAACAACCCCTTCGGTCACCGAGTCCGCGCCGACCACATTAATTCACATTAGACAGGAAATTGTGTTGGGTAGACTGATGGGACTGAAGGCTGATAAATCCCCAGGGCCTGGTGGTCTGCATCCCAGGGTACTTAAGGAAGTGGCTCAAGAAATTGTAGACGCATTGGTGATTCCAATGTTCTATTGATTCAGGATCAGTTCCTGTGGATTGGAGAGTAGCTAATCTTATCCCACTTTTTAAGAAAGGCAGGAGAGAGAAAACAGGAAATTATAGACCAGTTAGCCTGACATCGGTGGTGCGGAAGATGCTGGAGTCAATTGTAAAAGATGAAATAGCGGCACATCTGGATAGCAGTAGCAGGATCGGTCCGAGTCAGCATGGATTTACGAAGGGGAAATCATGCTTGATTAATCTTCGGGAATTTTTTGAGGATGTAACCAGGAAAATGGATAAGGGAGAGCCAGTGGATGTTGTGTACCTGGACTTTCAGGTACACACTACATTTGATAAGGTCCCACATTGGAGATTAGTGGGCAAAATTAGAGCACATGGTATTGGGGGTAGGGTGCTGACATGGATAGAAAATTGGTTGGCAGACAGGAAACAAAGTGTAGGGATTAACGGGTCCCTTTCAGAATGGCAGGCAGTGACTAGTGGGGTACCGCAAGGCTCGGTGCTGGGACCACTGCTATTTACAATATACATTAATGATTTAGATGAAGGGATTAAAAGTAATATTAGCAAAGTTGAAGATGACACTTAGCTGGGTGGCAGTGCAAACTGTGAAGAGGATGCGATGAGGATGCAGGGTGACTTGGACAGGTTGAGTGAGTGGGCAGATGCATGGCAGATGCAGTTTAATGTGGATAAATGTGAGGTTATCCACTTTGGTGGCAAAAACATCCAGGCAGATTATTATCCAAATGGAGTCAAGTTGGGAAAAGGGGAAGTACAACGGGATCTTGGGGTCCTTGTTCATCAGTCAATGAAACTAAGCATGCAGCTACAGCAGGCAGTAAGGAAAACAAATGGCATGTTGGCCTTCATAACAAGAGGAGTTGAGTATAGGAGCAAAGAGGTCCTTCTGCAGTTGTACAGGGCCTTAGTGAGACCACACCTGGAGTATTGTGTGCAGTTTTGCTCTCCCAATTTGAGGAAGGACATTCTTGCTATTGAGGGAGTGCAGCGTAGGTTCACCAGCTTAATTCCCGGGATGGCGGGACTGTCATATGTTGATAGAATGGAGCGGCTGGGCTTGTATACTCTGGAATTTAGAAGGATAAGAGGGGATCTTATTGAAACATATAAGATTATTAAGGGTTTGGACATGCTAGAGGGGGAGTCCAGAACCAGGGGCCACAGTTTAAGAATAAGGGGTAAGCCATTTATAACGGAGATGAGGAAAAACATTTTCACACAGAGAGTTGTGAGTCTGTGGAATTCTCTGCCTCAGAGGGTGGTGGAGGCAGGTTCTCTGGATGCTTTCAAGAATGCTAGACAGAGCTTTTAAAGATAGCGGTGTCAAGGGATATGGGGAGAAGGCAGGAACGGGGTACTGATTGTGGATGATCAGTTATGATCACATTGTATGGCGGTGCTGGCTAGAGGGGCTGAATGGCCTACTCCTGCACCTATTGTCTATTGACCAGCAATCACCCTGTACATAACTGACGCTATCCTTTATATTAGGGATAATTTACAATTTTACCAAATCCAATTAACCTACGAACAAGCACGTCTTTGGAGTATATGTGGAAACCAGAGCACCCAGAGAAAACCCACGTGGTCACAGGGAGAACGTGTAAACTCCACAGACAAGACACCTGTGCCGCCCACCAATATACACCTCTCCATACATCATTTCATAGTTTTTAAATATCTCTGACATTTAACAACAGCAACTGAAGTAAACAAGTAATGCTTTGAATTATCCATAAAATAGCCAAAAATACCAAAGCACATAATTAAAAATATTAATCAATTTTTTTTACAAAATCGAACCCAACTACACTTTATTTTAATTCCCAGCCCGAGAAATCTTTTGAAATTTAGGGGCCATGAATGCTCCCCAGGATATATGGTGGGGTGGTTCAGCAAGTTATACTTTTACCACTCGACTCCCACAATTGTCAGGTTAGACATTATAAAGCATACGTTATGTTAGGACTGTCGACCCTCAGACTTGCTTCCTGTTAGATCGGTAAGCAGCTCTATTTAAAACTGACATCTGCCAGTAAAATCTGAGCCACATCAATTTGCAATTCATAGCATGCTACGAAATATGTGTTAACTTATCTCCCACTGTTATCAGACCACTGAATGGACCTTTCGTAAGAATGCAATTCCCATCTCCCAATCTACCTCGTTGCAGATCTTGCACTTTATCTAGACGTTATCTGCAGCTGTAACAATATAATCTGCACGATTTCTCGTCACGAAGCACCAGTTGCTGTACTTGTCTATGGTTTGATTGTACTCATGTACGGTATGACTTATCTGGATAGCATACTTTAGACTACAGAGATACAGCCTGGAAACAGGCCCCTCGGCCCACTGTTACCGCGCCGACCAGTGATCACCTCGTACACTAGCACTATCCAACACATTAGGGACAATTTACAATTTTAGAGAAGCCAATTAGCCTACAAACTTATACGTCTTTGGAGTGTGGGAGGAAACCGGAGCACCCGGGAGAACTGCACACCTGTACATAGTACTAACACGATCATCAAGTATGCAGATGATACAACGGTGATTGGCCTCATCAGCAACAACGATGAGTCGGCCTATAGGGAGGAGGTCCAGCTCCTAGCAGCATGGTGCGCTGACAACAACCTGGCCCTTAACTCCAAGAAGACCAAGGAGCTCATTGTAGACTTCAGGAAGCTAGGGGCGGCACGCACACCCCCATCCACATCAACGGGATGGAGATGGTACGTGTTTCCAGCTTCAGGTTCCTGGGGGTCAACATCTCCGATGACCTCTCTTGGATCCACAATACCTCAACTCTGGTCAAGAAGGCTCACCAGCGTCTCTTCTTCCTGAGGAGACTGAAGAAGGTCCATCTGTCTCCTCAGATTCTGGTGAACTTCTACCGCTGCACCATCGAGAGCATCCTTACCAACTGTATCACAGTATGGTATGGCAACTGCTCTGTCTCCGACCGGAAAGCACTGCAGAGGGTGGTGAAAATTGCCCAACGCATCACCGGTTCCTCGCTCCCCTCCATTGAGTCTGTCCAAAGCAAGCGTTGTCTGCGAAGGGCGCTCAGCATCGCCAAGGACTGCTCTCACCCCAACCATGGACTGTTTACCCTCCTACCATCCGGGAGGTGCTACAGGTCTCTCCGTTGCTGGACCAGCAGGTCCAGCAACAGCTTCTTCCCTGCGGCTGTCACTCTACTCAACAATGTACCTCGGTGACTGCCAATCACCCCCACCCCCCCGGACACTCCTCCCACAGGAAAAACACTATGACTGTATGCATGTAAATAGATTTATTTATTGAAATCATATTCTATGTTGCTCTTCCAGGGAGATGCTAACTGCATTTCGTTGTCTCTGTACTGTACACTGACAATGACAATTAAAGTTGAATCTGAATCTGAATCTGAATCTGATTTAGGATTATATTGCTGTAAACTTTGCTGCAGTTTGGCTGAGGTGCACAGACATCACAGAAAGGATTGGAGTTGAAGACATCACCACAATTAAGTGAGGCTTATTTATATAAAATGATTAAATGGGGCATGAATTGTTAGGTGTATCCAAGAGGGTTTCCTAAAAGAGTATGTGGACAGTCCAACTCGTAGACGGACCATACTGGACCTGGTATTCGGAAATGAGCTTGGCCGGGTGACTGATGTTTCGGTGGAAGAGCCATTTGGGAAAAGTGATCACAGTTCCATAGGCTTTAAAAGAGACAAAATGCTGGAGTAACTCAGTGGGTCAGGTAGCACCCCTAGAGAACATGGATAGGTGATATTTCGAGTCAAGAGTGTGTTGTTGTCATTTGTCCCAGATAGAACCATTAAATTCTTCTGCAGCGATTATGGTGGAGTGGGAACCTGGAAGAGAGGAGGGGCAGAACATAGAATGGCAAGTGGATACAGGTAAGGGGGGGGGAGGGGGGGGGTTGATAGGCAACGTGGTTGGACAAAGGCCAGAGATGACAAGACAAAAGGTCTGAGATTATGATAGAAGTGTGAATTTTGAAGCCAGAGGAAGGAATAAAGGTGGAAGGAAAGGAGGGGAGAAATGAGGGTGCACCCAGGGAAGGGTGTTTGTGGGAAGGGGGGTGGTGTAAGAAGGGGGAGGGGGGGGGAAGAAGGGGGTGCGGGGGAGGGTTTGAAATTAGTTGCCAAAAATTGGAGAATTCAATTGGGTTGTAAGCTACCCAAATGGAATATGAGATGCTGTTCTTCCAGTTTGTGTATGGCCTCACTCTGGCATTAGACGAGGCCCAAGACAGAAAGATCAGAGGAGTTAAAATGATCAGCAACTGGGAGATCCAATGGTCGCTGAGTCTACTGATATTATTCTGTCCTGGGTCTCTTCCGTCGCCAGCATGAGGCCACACGTAAACTGGAGGAACAGCACTTCATTTTCCACTTGGATAGTTTCTGTATGGAAAGAATGAGGGGTTTAATTACGATAAATTGTGTCAGTAAGTATCATTTGAACAGAAAAGTGCCCAATGCTATCCTTCGAAGTAAAATATTCAAGCCAAAAATGTATGCTTTCTGTCCTCGGATACCACTTACTAATCACTCAACAGTTAAGAGTCAGAGTGCCACACAGACTTGTTCCTAGATTTATTCTGAAATCCACCTCAACCGTTGCTTGAAAAAAGCAAGTGAGCCGGTGAGAAATACAGGGGCAGACAGTTGTCTGAGCTTATCACGGTTTTAACCCTTCGGCTGAATGCTTGCCAAGAAAACTCAGCAGTTATAATCTTTTCGCGTCACAGTTTAGCAGTATTTTGTATGCTCAAGAGGTGACAACTAAACAAAGGTTAAAGCCCTGTCCCACGGTACGAGTTCATTCCAAGAGCTCTCCCGAGTTTGCCCTGATTCGAACTCAGAGATTTACGGTAATGGCCACTCGTCGGTACTCGGGGCTCTCGTGGACATTTTTCAACATGTTGAAAAATCTTCACGAGTCTTCCCGTGCTTACCTGCCGTTAGCGAGTCTTCCCGAGTACCTGCCGTTAGCATTACATAGAAACATAGAAATTAGGTGCAGGAGTAGGCCATTCGGCCCTTCGAGCCTGCACCGCCATTCAATATGATCATGGCTAATCATCCAACTCAGTATCCTGTACCTGCCTTCTCTCCATACCCCCTGATCCCTTTAGCCACAAGGGCCACATCTAACTCGCTCTTAAATATAGCCAATGAACTGGCCTCAACTACCTTCTGTGGCAGAGAATTCCAGAGATTCACCGCTCTCTGTGTGAAAAATGTTTTTCTCATCTCGGCCCTAAAAGATTTCCCCCTTATCGTTAAACTGTAACCCCTTGTTCTGGAGCCGCTAAGAGACGTCCCCGAGCTCCGACGTACCCACTACTTACCAGGAGCTTTCTTTTTTTTAAACTCGGGAGAGTTCTTGGAATGGACTCGTACCGTGGGACAGGGCTTTAAATATCCCACAAAACTAGAACATTTCCTTCCAATAATGGTGTAGTGCACAAATCACCTTAATCTTTGTACTCCACAGTTTATAAATAGAATAGAATAGAATAGTTTCTTTATTGTCATTGTAACATGAACCATGTACACCGAAATTGTAAAATGTCAGCCAGTCAGTGCACCATTCAAACATTTCTAAAAGCTAACGATACATACAAGGTAAAATATTTAAAAAAAGATAAACAACAACAATAAATATGAAAATAGCACGCATAAACACCCAGCCCTACATCCTTCTGTCGATTTCACAGTCTCTTAGTATGTATCGCCCCTGCGTTCCTTGGCGGCTACATTTAGTGCCTTTATAGCAGTGGGGTAAAAACTGTTTTTAAGTCTGTTTGTCCTTGTCCTTGTAGATCTGTACCGTCTGCCTGATGGTAACAGTTCAAACAGGGAGTGTCCGGGGTGGGAAATGTCCTTTATAATACTCTGGGATTTTTTGATGCAGCGGGAACTGTGTAAGTCCTCCAAGGTAAGGAGAGGGCAGCCGACAATCCTCTGGGCGTTGTCAATGGCCCTCTGGAGCGCTTTCCTCTGAGCCGCTGTGCAGCTGGTGTACCATACGCATACACAGTATGTTAGGATGCTCTCAATGGAGCACCGATAAAAGGACAGCAGCAGTCTCTGAGTGATGTTATTCTTCCTGAGCACCCTCAGGAAGTGCAGTCTCTGCTGGACCTTTTTCAGCAGCGCAGAGGTGTTCACGCTCCACGTCAGGTCCTCCTCAATATGGATTCCCAGGAAATTGAATGCCTCTCAATCCCACAATCATACATGGTTGAAAAATCGCAGCCACTTAATTAATTAAACAAACGGATCATGTTACCACCTGAACCTCCCCAATGAAGATAACTTCAGCCCTGTAGGCCTGTACTTACGGGACTAATTCCCTCCACCAGAAAGGATACCTTTTTATGGTCACAGCCATTTCGTCAGGCAGCTGAGAAATTTCCTCAGCAAATTTTCTAAGGAAATAAGAAATTAATCTAGATACGCACTTGTGCTGAACTAGTTTGGACTGTGTCATTAATAAGTCAACACCTATTTAAAGATATCAACACCAGTAAAATGCACAAGGAACTAATTCACCTACCTGGATGAAAAGATGCACAGATTCAAAATGGCATGATGTGCAATAAGCACATAGAATACATCTCTTTACCAATTAGAAGAGCCCGCAGCTGGTGACCAGAGATCACAAAACCTTCGATAGACACAAAATGCTGGAATAACTCAGCGGGATACGCAGCAGCACTGGATAGAAGGAATGGGTGACGTTTCGGGTCGAGACCCTTCTTCAGACAGTCTTGTCACCACTCTGATCACCAGCTGCAATTTGTGTCGATCTTCGGTTTTAACCAGCATGTCCAGTTCCTTCCAACACATCACTAAACCTTCCACATTCCTGATTTGCAATATTCAAAAGAAGCTTAAAGCATTCATTTTCATAGTTTCCACCTCTCTAACAAAAGACCATATAACCATATAACAATTACAGCATGGAAACAGGCCATCTCGGCCCTACAAGTCCGTGCCGAACAATTTTTTTCCCTTAGTCCCACCTGCCTGCAATATAACCATAAAATCTCTGCATTAAAAACGACGGCAGAAATGCCTACACATGGCAGTAGAATTTAGTCTGATACCTACCTGAGTGAATGATCATGTGTCTCCGCAGGTGATTTGATAAATAAAACCTCTTCCCACAACCTGGGTGCGAGCAGACTTTCGTTTTCCCCTTTCTGTGCACCAGGTTGACGTGATTCTGGACAGAGATAAAAGTTTTTGTACATGAAATGAGGGAAGAGTTTTGTTTTTGCACTAACATTTGCTAGATTGTGACAATACAGTTCTTTACATTCCCGTGGCAGTAGTGAACACAAATCCCTTTTACCTATTTGTTGAAATGAACCAATGACAGGGGACACTTGCAAGCAAATGTGCAATGTTATCAATTAAACAGTGGCGGCACAGTGGAGCAGGGGTAGAATTGCTGCCTTATGCCCCTGTTCCACTTAGGCGATTTTTTCGGCGACGACAGGCGACTGGTCTGTTTTGACATAGTCACGCGGTGACGCATGTATGGTCGTGAGTCGTCTCCTCAAGTCGCCTAAAGAGTCGTAACGTTTTTCTGGTCGCCGCTGGATTTTGAAATGTTCAAAACTCTTCGGCGACTGTGGGCTTGACGTAGCTTGTCTTCTCCTGTCGTAGGTGCTGTCGTAGGATGTCGCCAGGTGACGTTGGTTTTCGCCGGGTGCTGGCTTCGGTGAATTCCATTGCCAGCTATCTACGTCAACCGGCGACGGGTACCGACAACTGAATAGTCTTCAGATGTCTTCAGTTGGTGCCGGCAGGGTCGTGGCTTGTCGAAGCTTGTCGCGGGTGGACGAAGGTTGACTACGGTTGTCGCCTGTGTGATCATAGGTTGTCATAGGTGTGGTCGTAGGTGGACGTCCTAAGTCGCATTGATTGGGTCGCCGGTTGTCAGTAGCTTGATGCCGACTAGGTGGTAGATTGTCGTAGACATTGGCTTTGGGGGTCCAGTCGCCGCTTTTTCAGCGACCTGCTATGACTGTGACAGTCGCTGGAAGTCGCTTAAATAAATTGCCTAAGTGGGACATGCCCTTTACAGTGCTTACAGCACCAGAGACCAGGGTTTGATCCCAACTACGGGTACTGTCTGTACAGAGTTGGTACATTCTGCCCATGACCATGTGGGTTTTCTCCGAGATCTTCGGTTTCCTCCCACAATCCAAAGATGTACAGGTTTGTAGATTGGCTTGGTATAAATGTAAATTGTCCCTAGTGTGTGTAGGATAGTGTTAATGTACGGGGATTGCTAGTTGGTGCGGAATCGGTGGGCCGAAAGGCTTGTTTCTCCAAACTAAACTCAAAAAAATCAAATTCAGTTCTGCTATTCAAGAGTATCCATGTAAGGTTGTAGCTGGTAGACAAAAGTGCTGGAGAAACTCAGTAGGCGCGGCAGCATTTATGGAGCGAAGGGAATAGGCAACGTTTTGGGCCGAAACCCTTCTTCAGACTGACTTGGTTGTAGCAAACTTGGTAAAACCAATATGCAATTCTTTCCCATTAAATTCCAGTTATATTCCCTGGGAATGATATCTTTGGTCTACAGATCTATTGCTGGAATGCTATTTTATAATTGATGAAACAAATTGTATCATATCTTCCTCACATGAAAAAACAGTAGCAGCAACATCACTGATTGCCTTTTTTGAAAGTATGGCTGACATCTGCTTTGTAAATGTTGGATATCATGAAAAGATGAGCTGAGGGATACTGTTTGAGGTCTATTAGATCCATCATTACCATGAGAGCAGTAGAAGAAATTTGAGATAAGCAACATACTGGCACATTCAAATGGATAACGTGTAAATCTCCCCAATAACGTATTAGCAGGAGCATAAGCAGAGGGACAACATCATTAATAGCAGGACTATTTAATCAAATTGAAATTACTTATCTATTCAACAGTCAAGCCTCGCATAACTATTTACATGAAGCCCCAGTGCAATGGGTTTTGTGGTATTGATATATTATTATCAATAAATTAATAAGCTGGAGACACACAAAGCTGAAGGTGCAGGAATCCTGAAACAAAAGGAGTGTAATGAGGAACTCAGCAGGTCAGGTATGTGGAAGGAATGGACAGACAATGTTTTGGGTCGGGACACTTCTGTAGACTTAACAGGTCTGTCATGTCATTATTATTTGTGGTAATTTTCTTGCATGGAATATTGGCGCTATGCAGTTCTAAACAAGCATCTCTATTCAACGTGCTTTGACACATTCAATGCTACGTTATTCCCCTTTGCTTACAGCACAGATGATGGGAAATATGGAGTTCCTGTTCAGCTATACTTCAAATTATTAGTACTTTAGTCTTGATGAATTTAGACAGCAAGGCGGGACAGTGGCAGATTTGCTCTCTTACGGCGTCAGAGTCCTGGGTTCGATCCTCACCTTAAGGAAATATTATATAATAGAACAAAAACACATGGTCCTGTAGAAGCAGAGTACAGGGACCTTCACACACAGGGGACAGATGGTTTATCAAAACAGGAAAACGCTAATCTAAACATGCATAGCCTTGTGTATTGCTCTGAAGCAATTACAAAGTTGCAAGAAGTTGTATCTTGTATAATCTTGTATACAAAAAGTAGTCTATAGTGGGGCCCCTTTCTCAGGTCATAGGTCATTTGGTCACAGGCCATTTGCTCTTTCTTTATGACATTCCTGAGCTCTGGTGTAGCATAAGGGGCTCAGGGTTTATGACTGAATCCAAGACATCAAGGCTGGAAAGATAATAGATTCTGTGATTCAGTCTTTGGCTTAGTTGAATTATACTTATGTTGAGATATGGGATAAGACATGTGTGTAAGGGAGTAAGGTCGCTTGAAGGGGAAAAGTGTTAGGGTGATGGTTATGTGACCTTTCTATGTGGGGTTATGTTTATTGAAAACTGAGAAGGCGACTTTGCTCTGTAATGCTATTAGTGAGGAGTCGTGAAGAGGCCCTACAGATGAGATTGGAATTCCGTCCCCTAGAGATAGCAGGAGAGGAAAGAGAATGTAAACATGAAGCTGTATCTTAGCTTGACAAGAAACACTTATCGTCAATCAAGTGTGACAAATATATGACCCTTGTGCTTGGAGTAGGGAGGTGTGTGATTGGAATCAACTTGCAGATCAGTGTAGTTTGTAAGAATGGGGCAAACTTATATATTTAATGTTTGTAATACATAGGTAATTGTATTTAACTGTGTAATTTGTAGTGAAAACATTTGTGAAGTGTATTGTGTTTTAATTAGGATTGTAAACATTAGACCTTGTTTAGATCTGTAATTTTAGAAATAACTTTCTTTCCGTGTTTTGTTTGTAAGTATTGTATGATCGCTGTGTGTCTCTTATATTTTGAGGGGAGATCTCTGAGAATAGAGCCCACTTTTCTGTGGTTTCACTTTGTTGAAATGAAATGATTCTAAAACAAAGAAGGTAAAAACCACGAGACAAACCAAGGGTTGTAAATAGAGGCCAGAAAGGGGAGATTCATGTGACTACCACTGTTGTAAATCACTGAAAGGACTCAGTTGATTGGTTAATGCAAATAAGCTAATGTATAGTAAGCCATAATGATTGGTTAATAGTTTGCTGCACCCTCTGTACCATGATTGTCTAATACCTATATAATGCCTTGATTTTGTACCAGAGAGAGAGTTCTCTTGACCTGCCATAGGGCTGTTGGCTCTGTGTTGGAGGATTCAGAGAATTATCGCAGCGCTGAAATAAAGAAATATTGCTGAGACCTGTGGTACACAAACTGCTGGAGAAACTCAGTGGGTGCAGCAGCATCTATGGAGCGAAGGAAATAGGTAACGTTTCGGGCCGAAACCCTTCTTCAGACCCTTCTTCATGCTGAGACCAGTGTTTGAGTCAAGTTTTCTTGAACTAGATTGACTTAAAAGAATCCGATTTGTCAACCTCGGGTGCTGTGTGGTGTTTGCATATTCTCCCTGTGACAATGTAGGTTTCTCTGGGTTTTCTCCCACATTCTAAAGACATACAGATCTGTAGGTCAACTGGCTTCTGTAAAATGTCCCTCGTGTGTATGGGTGATCGATGGTCTGCGTGGACTCAGTGGGCCGAAATGTTCCATGCTGTATTTCTAAAATAATCAGATCGTAAGAAGAAAGGCAGGAATAGACATGTTTGTGTAAATTCCAATGTAAAAAGACCCATCAAATTTACTCAGCCATACAATCATGTCTGATCCACAGTGCCCGCCATAATGTTTGGGACAAAGACACATCATTTATTTATTTGCCTCTGTACTCCACAATTTGAGATTTGTAATAGAAAAAAATCACATGTGGTTAAAGTGCACATTGTCAGATATTAAATTTTTATACATTTTGGTTTCACCATATAAAAATTACAGCAGTGTTTATGCATAGTTCCCCCCATATCAGGGCACCAGAATGTTTGGGACACAACAATGTCATGTAAATGAAAGTAGTCATGTTTAGTATTTTGTTGCATATCCTTTGCTGGGTGCCTATTCTGGTGATGCTCTGCCAGGCTCTGTATTGCAGCCATCTTTAGCTTATGCTTGTTTTGGGGGCTAGTCCCCTTCAGTTTTCTCTTCAGCATATAAAAGGTATGCTCAATTTGGTTCAGATCAGGTGATTGACTTGGCCATTCAAGAATTCGCTTTGGAAAAACTCCTTTGTTGCTTTAGCAGTATGTTTGGAATAATTGTCTTGCTGTAGAATGAACTGCCGGCCAATGAGTTTTGAGGCATTTGTTTGAACTTGAGCAGATAGAATGTTTCCATACACTTCAGAATTAATTATGCTACTACCATCAGCAGATATATCATCAATGAAGATAAGTGAGCCAGTACCTTCAGCAGCCATACACACCTAGGCCATAACACCCCCACCACTGTGTTTCACAGATGAGGTGGTATGCTTTGGATCATGGGCAGTTCCTTCTCTCCTCTTTCTTCATCTCATTTGTCCACAAGACCTTTTTCTAGAACGGTGGTTGCTCTTTTAAGTACTTCTTGGCAAACTGTAACCTGGCCATCCTGTTTTTGGAGCTAACCAATAGTTTGCACCTTGCAGTGAAGCCTTTGTATTCCTGTTCATGAAGTCTTCTGCAAGCAGTGGTCATTGACAAACCCACACCTGAAGAGCATTTCTGATCTGTCGGACAGGTGTTTGGGGATTTTTCTTTATTATAGAGAGAATTATTCTGTCATCAGCTGTGGAGGTCTTCCTTGGCCTGCCAGTCCCTTTGCGATTAGTAAGCTCACCAGTGCTCTCTTTCTTCTTAATGATGTTCCAAACATTTGATTTTGGTCAGCCTAACGTTTGGCTCTAACAGTTTTGTTCTTGTTTCTCAGTCTCATAATGGCTTCTTTGACTTTCATTGGCACAACTCATGTTGATAAACAGGAATAAAAGTTTCCAAAGGTGATGGAAAGACCGGAGGAAAGATTAGGTGCTGAGAGCTCTCTTATATCTGGATTAAGGAGACAATTAAACACACCTGAGCAATTACAAACACATGTGAAGCTATGTGTCCCAAACATTACTGTGCCCTGAAATGGGGGGAACTATGTATAAACACTGCTGTAATTTCTGCATGGTGAAACCAAAATGTATAAAAATGGCCTTTAATAAAATCTGACAATGTGCACTTTAACCACATGTGATTTTTTTTAATATTACAAATCTCAAATTGTGGAGTAGAGGCAAATAAATAAATGATGGGTCTTTATCCCAAACATTATGGGACTGTATCTCTCCCTCCTAACCAATTCTCCTGCCTTCTCCCCATAACATCTGACACCTGAACTAATCAAGAATCTATCTATCTCTGCCTTAAAAATATTAACTCTTGGCCTTTATAGTCTTCTGAATTCCACACATTCACCGCTCTCTGACTAAAGAAATTCCTCATCGCCTTCCTGAAAGAACGCCCTTTAATTCTGAGCCTGTGACCTCTAGTTCTAGACTCTCCCCCTCTTGAAACATCCACTCCACATACACTCTATCCAAGCCTTTCACTATTCCGTATGACTCAATGAAGTCCCCTCTCATTCATCTAAATTCCACTACAGGCCCTTTGCCGCCACAAACTCATCATAGGTTAACCTACTCATTCCTGGGATCATTCTCGTGGACCCTCTCTAGAGCCAGCACACCCTTCCTCAGATATGGTGCCCAAAATTGCTTACAATTGAGTTGAAGTAAAATATTTGGAAAATTTTGGGTCTAGAAATGTTGTCTTTGCAGGAATTCAGATACTAAAGGGCCTGTCCCACCAGCATGCGATTGCATACGTCTAGCGCGACCAAACGTGGTCGCTTGAGGCGTACAGCCGCGCGGGGCCGGTCCAGCTTTGATCGCCGGAGGCGTATGGAGTTGTGCGGGGCTGGTCCAGACATCGTGCGGGGGTTCCAAAAATCTTGCACTGTCCGAAAATCCCGCCGCCAATGGCCTGTCGGCCAGCAGGCGCATCGAGGGCGTACGCAGCGTCTTGACGTCGTACGCAGCGTCTTGACAGTGTTCACCTAGTGCGTGGCGTTTCGCGATGACGTCAACGCCCGACGCTTTGCGACGTCCAAATTCAATCGGCCTGCTTCCTGCCCAGCTGATTGGTGAGTATGATGTCGGGACCAGCCCCGCACAACTCCATACGCCTCCGCGGTTCGAATTGGGACCGGCCCCGCGAGGCCGTATGCCTCAAGCGACCACGTTTGGTCGCGCTAGACGCATGCAATCGCATGCTGGTGGGACAGGCCCTTAATTCATTATTACTTTATTCAAATTAAGGTAATTAAAATTGCTTTGACAACCAAGTTCCCATTTTGTTGCATTATTTAAAATGCTGAAATTTAATTGTGGGTATTTAAAAAAAATTAAAACCAGTTTATCAGTTAACCACACTGCTGAATACCATTCATGGAAAATAGAGGTTCAGTCATCAGATTTTATACATAGATATTCATTAGTCTTTCAGCATTGTGGTCATATACACAAATTGAATTAAACAACTGAAAATTTACCAATATCACAATATGTGTCACTTGTGTCACCTTACCAGGTTATCTTTAACATCAAAGCTGCCTCATCTGCCTTGTGTGAAAAGGATAGTGGGGAGAGGACAAATGGTTATCATAAATTACTGCAGGACCTTGATCAGCTGGGCAAATGGACTGAGGAAACACAAATGGAGTTTCAGAAAAGTGTGAGATGTTGCGTATTGGGAAGTCAAACCAGGGCAAGACCTTCATATAAATGGTAAGGCCTTGGGGAGAGCTGCAGAGCAGAGTGGTCGAGGAGTACATGTACACAGTTCCTTGAAAGTGGAGTTATAGGTTGGTAGAGTGGTGAAGAAGGCTTTTGGCACATTGGCCTGCATCAGTCATGGTATCGGAAGGATGTTATTAAGCTGGAAAGAGTGCAGAGCAGATTTATGAGAATATTGCCAGGATTCGAGGGCCTGAACTATATGGAGATATTGAGCAGACTAGAATTTTATTCCTTGGGGTGATCTTATAGAGATAGTGGTTGAGGAAGGGACTATAACTGCACTTAAAAGGCACTCAGACAGGTACATGGATAGGAAAGGTTTCGAGGGATCTGGGCCGAATGGGACTTGCTTAGATGGGGTATTGAATTGAATTGAATAAATTTTATTAATCAAATTTGTACACAAGGAATTTGCCTTGGTGCTTTGCTCGCAACAACACGATATACAGTAGACAATTAAAAATTATAATTTAAACATGTGAAGAATTAAATAAAATACCAGAGCACATGGAGGCTACAGACTTTTGGCTGTTGAGTATAGGTATTACTCGTGCTAAAAAGCTGTTTTTATGTCTGGCTGTGGCGGTTTTGTCCACGCCTTCTAGAGGAATGTGCTTCAAACAGTTAATGGCCAGGGTGAGAGGGGTCAGAGATGATCTTACCCGCTCGTTTCCTGGCCCTTGCAGTGTACAGTTCGTCAATGGGGGGGAGGTTGCAGCCAATAACCTTCTCAGCTGATCGAATGATGCGGTGCAGCCTCCAGATGTCGTGCTTGGTGGCTGAGCCAAACCAGACCATGATGGAGAAGGTGAGGACAGACTCTATGATGGCCGTGTAAAACTGGACCGTCATTGCCTGTGGCAGATTGTGTTTTCTCAGCTGCTGCAGGAAGTACATTCTCTGTTGGGCCTTTTTTGATTGTGCAGTGTATGATGGCCTCCCATTTAAGGATACTGGAGATGATGGTTGCAAGGAACTTAAATTACTCCTCAGACGTGACTGTGATGTTGTTGATGGTGAGTGGGAGGAGGGGAGGGGGAGCGCTCCTAAAGTCTACAATCAATTCCACCGTCTTAAGAGCATTGAGCTCCAGGTTGTTGCGATGGCACCAGAACGCCAGCTGTGACACTTCCTGTCTGAAGGCAGATTCCTCCCCATCCTGGATCAGTCCAATCGGGTAGACACAAAATGTTGGAGTAACTCAGTGGGTGAGGCAGCATCTCTGGAGAGAAGGAATGGGCGATGTTTCGGGTCGAGATGCTTCTTCAGACCCTTCTTGACCCAAAACGTCGCCCATTCCTTCTCTCCAGCGATGCTGCCCCTCCCGCCATTCCACTCCAGCATTCCGTGTTTACCCTCAAACCAGCATCTGTAGTTTTTTCCTATACTTGGATTAAACTCTATGTGCAAATATCTGTAACTCATCTATTTCCCGCTGTACACTTTGACAGCCGTCTTCACTGACCACAACTCCATCAATTTTCGTGGCATCTGCAAACTTAGTAGCCAACCCATTTAAGTCTGCATCATTCATATATATGTGTGTGTGTAAGAAAGAACTGCAAATGCTGGTCTAAATCGAAGGTAGACACAAAATACTGGAGTAACTCAGCGGGACAGGCAGCATCTCTGGAGACAAGGAATGGGCGACCCTTCGGGTCGAGACCCTTCTTCAGATTGATGTCAGGGGAGGGGGCGGGACAAAGATAGAATGTAGTCAGAGACAGTAAGTTTAGTGGGAGAACGGTGAATGGGATGAAGAGAGAAACCAAGGGCTGTCCGAAGTTAGAGAAGTCAATTTCAAACTACCCAAGCGAAATATGAGGTGCTGTTCCTCCAATTTGCACTGGGCCTTACTCTGACAATGTAGGAGGCTCAGGACAGAAAGGTCAGATTGGGAATGGGAGGGGTAGTTGAAGTGCTGAGCCACCGGGAGATCAGATAGGTTAAGACGGACTGAGTGGAGGTGTTCAGTGAAATAATCGCCGAGCCTGCACTTGGTCTCACCGATGTAGAGAAGTTGATACCTGGAATAGCGGATACAGTAGATGAGGTTGGAGGAGGTGCAAGTGAGCCTCTGCCTCATCTGGAAAGACTGTTTGGGTCTTTGGAAGGAGTCAAGGGGGGAGGTAAAAGGACATGCGTTGCAAATTCAGCAGTTGCAGGGGAAAGTGTGGTTTGGGTGGGAAGGGACGAATTGACCAGGGAGCTTCGGAGGGAACGGTCTCTACGGAAAGCAGAAAGGTGTGGAGATGGGTAGATGTGGCCAGTAGTGGGATCCTGTCGGAGGATTATAAGCTGTATGCGACGGCTGATGGGGTGGAAGGTGAGGACAAGGTGAGGACAATTTCCTTGTTACGAATGGGGGAGGGGGAGTAAGAGCGGAGCTGCGGGATATCGAGGAGGCCCTAGTGAGAGCCTCATCTATAAAAGAAAAGAGGGGAACCCCCATTTCCTAATGAATAAGGACATTTCCGATGTCCTGGTATGGAACATCTCATCCTGGGAGCAGATACGGAGTACACGGAGGAATTGGGAGTATCCCTGATTTCCCTTCTTATCCACGGATGCACTACCTTCCCTGATTTATTCTTTTGCCAAACTGGGATGAACAATTGTTGTAGTTCATCCATGCAGTCCATGCTGACAGACAGGAAGCAAAGAGTAGGAGTAAACGGGTCCTTTTCACAATGGCAGGCAGTGACTAGTGGGGTACCGCAAGGCTCAGTGCTGGGACCCCAGCTATTTACAATATATATTAATGATTTGGACGAGGGAATTGAATGCAACATCTCCAAGTTTGCGGATGACACGAAGCTGGGGGGCAGTGTTAGCTGTGAGGAGGATGCTAGGAGGCTGCAAGGTGACTTGGATAGGCTGGGTGAGTGGGCAAATGCATGGCAGATGCAGTATAGAAACATAGAAAATAGGTGAGGTTATCCACTTTGGTGGCAAAAACAGGAAAGTAGACTATTATCTGAATGGTGGCCGATTAGGAAAAGGGGAGATGCA
The DNA here is from genome assembly GCF_010909765.2 of Amblyraja radiata. Taxonomy (NCBI): domain Eukaryota; kingdom Metazoa; phylum Chordata; class Chondrichthyes; order Rajiformes; family Rajidae; genus Amblyraja; species Amblyraja radiata. The sequence continues at coordinate 12,269,322 of NC_045990.1, forward strand.
ACGAGACCTGGGTGTCATGGTACACCAGTCATTAAAAGTAGGCACGCAGGTGCAGCAGGCAGTGAAGAAAGCGAATGGTATGTTAGCATTCATAGCAAAAGGATTTGAGTATAGGAGCAGGGAGGTTCTACTGCAGTTGTACAGGGTCTTGGTGAGACCACACCTGGAGTATTGCGTGCAGTTTTGGTCTCCTAATCTGAGAAAATACATTCTTGCCATAGAGGGAGTACAGAGAAGGTTCACCAGACTGATTCCTGGGATGTCAGGACTTTCATATGAAGAAAGACTGGATAGACTCGGCTTGTACTCGCTAGAATTTAGAAGATTGACGGGGGATCTTATAGAAACGTACAAAATTCTTAAGGGGTTGGACAGGCTAGATGCAGGAAGATTGTTCCCGATGTTGGGGAAGTCCAGAACAAGGGGTCACAGTTTAAGGATAAGGGGGAATTATTTTAGGACCGAGATGAGCAAAACATTTTTAACACAGAGAGAGGTGAATCTCTGAAATTCTCTGCCACAGAAGGCAGTTGAGGCCAGTTCATTGGCTATATTTAAGAGGGAGTTAGATGTGGCCCTTGTGGCTAAAGGGATCAGGGGGTATGGAGAGAAGGCTACTGAGTTGGATGATCAGCCATGATCATATTGAATGGCGGTGCAGGCTCGAAGGGTCGATTTGGCCTACTCCTGCACCTATTTTCTATGTTTCTATGATTCTTTACAGGAAGCAGGGTGAGAAGAAGTGTAGTCAAGATAGCTACAGGAGTCGGTAGGTTTGCAGTAGATGTCACTCAATAGTCTGTTTCCTGTGATGGAGCCAGTGAGATCTAGAAACGGAGGGAGCTGTCAGAGATGGTCCAAGTGAATTTGAGTGCAGGATGGAAATTAGTGGTGAAATTGATGGAAGTCAGTGAGTTCTACATGGGTGCAGGAGGTAGCACCAATGCAGTCGTCAATGAAGCAGAGGGAGAGTTCGCGGATAGGGCCAGTGTATGCCTGGAACAGGGATTGTTCGACGTACCCTACAAAGAGGCAGGCATAGCTAGGGCCCATGCGAGTGCCCATAGCTACGTTGGTGGAGTTGTGGTCAGTGAAGAAGGCTGGCAAAGTGTAGAGCGGGAAATAGACAAGTTACAGATATTGGCAGATCGAGTTTAATCCATGTATAGGAAGAAACTGCAGATGCTGGTTTGAGTCTAAATAAGGGGGATTATGAAGGTATGAGGACAGAGCTGATCAAAGTTGACTGGGATAGCAGACTCAAGAATAAGACGGTACATGAGCAGTGGTGTACGTTTAAGGATCTACTGTATAACCTTCAAGAAAAATTTATTCCTATGAAGAAAAAAAGGGGTAAGGGTAAGAACAGTCAGCCATGGCTCAGTAAAACTATAAAGGATAGTATTCGGCTGAAGGCAAGGGCATATAAGGTAGCCAGAGATAGTGGGAGGGTAGAGGATTGGGAAGCATTTAAAGGTCAGCAAAGAATAACTAAGAGATTAATTAAGACGGGGAAAATAGACTATGAAAGGAATTTAGCGAACAACATAAAAACTAATAGTAAGAGTTTTTATAGCTATATAAAAAGAAAAAGGGTGGCTAAGGTGAACGTTGGTCCATTGGAGGGTGAGACTGGAGAGTTGTTGGTGGGGAACATGGAAATGGCAAAGGCATTAAACGAGTATTTTGTATCAGTCTTCACCATAGAAGACACAAAAAATATTCCAACGCTGGATAAACAGGAGGCGGTAGGAATGGAGGAGCTAAATACTATTAAGATCACCAAGGAGGTGGTATTAGGGAAATTAATGAGACTGAAGGAGGATAAATCCCCTGGGCCTGATGGATTACATCCAAGGGTCTTGAGGGAGATAGCAGTGGGGATTGTGGATGCATTGGTGATAATTTTCCAAAACTCCCTGGAGGCAGGAACGGTCCCAGTGGATTGGAAAATGGCCAATGTAACACCTATATTTAAAAAAGGAAGTAAACAGAAGGCGGGTAACTATAGACCGGTTAGTCTAACATCGGTGGTGGGTAAAATGTTAGAGACAATTATTAAAGAAACACTAACTGGGCACTTGGATAAACATGACTTCATCAGACAGAACCAGCATGGTTTTGTGAAGGGGAAATCGTGTTTAACGAATCTGCTCGAATTCTTTGAGGAAGTGACAACCCGGGTGGATAAAGGGGAACCGGTGGATGTGGTATACTTGGACTTCCAAAAGGCTTTTGACAAGGTGCCACATAAGAGACTATTGCTAAAAATAAAAAATTATGGGATTGGGGGTAATATATTAGCATGGGTAGAGGATTGGCTAACAAATAGGAAGCAGAGAGTGGGGATAAATGGTTCATACTCGGGATGGCAACCGGTAACTAGCGGGGTTCCGCAAGGGTCGGTGCTGGGACCCCAGTTGTTCACAATTTATATAAATGATTTGGAGGAGGGAACCAAGTGTAATATATCAAAATTTGCGGACGATACAAAAATGGGAGGGAAAGTAGGGGATGAGGAGGATAGGAAGAGTCTGCAAAAGGATATAGATAAGCTAGGTGAGTGGGCAACAACTTGGCAGATGAAATTTAATACTAATAAATGTGAAGTCATTCACTTTGGGGAAAAAAATGATAGGGCAAGTTATTTTCTAAATGAGGAGGAGCTGCGTTGTAATGCAACGCAAAGGGATCTAGGGGTATTAGTACATGAATCACTAAAAGTCAGTATGCAGGTGCAGCAAGCAATCAGGAAGGCCAATGGAGTTTTGGCCTTTATTGCTAGGGGGATTGAGTATAAAAACACGGAGGTCTTGCTGCAGCTGTACACGGTATTAGTGGGACCACATTTGGAATACTGTGTACAGTTCTGGGGTCCATACTTAAGAAAGGATGTACTAGCCCTGGAGGCAGTGCAGCGAAGGTTTACTAGATTAATTCCTGCAATGAGGGGATTGACATATGAGGAAAGGTTAAGTAAGCTGGGACTCTACTCTTTGGAGTTTAGAAGAATGAGAGGCGATCTCATTGAAACATATAAGATCGTGAGGGGCCTTGATCGGGTGGATGCACCGAGGATGTTCCCAATGATCGGGGAGGCTAGAACTAGGGGACATAGTTGCAGAGTGAGGGGGGGCTCTTTTAAAACTGAGATGAGGAAGAACTTCTTCACCCAGAGGGTGGTTAGTTTGTGGAATTCACTGCCCCAGGGAGCAGTGGAAGCAGAAACGTTAAATATATTTAAGTCAAAAATAGATGGTTTTTTGGCTGCCAAGGGGATAAGGGGCTACGGGGAGAGGGCAGGGATATGGACCTAGGTATGGTTAGTATAGTAAGACCTGAGTGATCTCCTGGACAAGTGTCGATCGCCTGGATTGGGGTCGGAGAGGAATTTCCCGGATTTTTTTCCCGAATTGGACCTGGGTTTTTATCCGGTTTTTTGCCTCCCCCAGGAGATCACGCGGTTCTTGGGGTGGAGAGGGGTGATAGCGGTATAAAGGGGAGGGTAGTGTCTTGTGTTCTGTGTCTTGTGTCTACTGTTTGTGAGTAAGTGTGTCTGTTTAGTGTTCAGCCATGAGCGAATGGCGGTGTGGGCTCGACGGACCTGGTGGTCTACTCTCGCACCTACTTTCTATGATTCTATGATTCTATGAGTCGAGGGTAGACACGGAATGCTGGAGTGGCTCGGCGGGAGGGGCAGCATCTCTGGAGAGAAGGAATGGGTCACTTTTCAAGAAGGATCTGAAAAAGGGTTTCAACCCGAAATGTCGCCCATTCCTTCTGTCCAGAGATGCTGCCTCACCCACTGAGTTACTCCAGCATTTTGTCGAGTCTACCTTCGATTTAAACCAGCATCTGCAGTTCTTTCTTACACGTTCAGTCCAATCAGGGTTGTGTCGTCCGCAAACTTGAGAAACTTGACAGAAGAGTGTGTGGGGGTGCAGTGGTTGGTGTAGAGAGAGTAGAGGAGAGGGGAGAGTACGCAGTCTTGCGGTGCTCCTATGCTGAGGGTCTGCGGGTCCGGGATAGAGAATTGGTTAGCAGACAGGAAACAAAGAGTAGGAACAAGAATGGGGTCCCTGTCAGAATGGCAGGCAGTGGCGAGTGGAGTGCCGCAAGGCTCAGCGCTGGGGGCGCATCTATTTACAATATATATTAATGATTTAGATGATGGGATTAAAAGGTATACTCACAAATTTGCAGATGACGCAAAGCTGGGTGGCAGTGTGAACTGCAAAGAGGATGCTCGGAGGTTGCAGGGTGACTTGGGACAGGTTGAGTGAGTGGGAAGATGCATGGCAGATGCAGTATATTGTAGATAAATGTGAGGTTATCCACTTTGGCGACAAGAACAAGGAGGAAGATAATTATCTCAATGGTGTCAGATTAGGAAAAAGGGAAGTGCAATGAGACCTGGGTGTCCTTGTACACCAGACACTGAAAGTTGCGATATTCCAGCATCTGCAGTTCCCTTTTGAACACTGAAAGTAAACATGTAGGTATAGCAGTCAGTGAGGAAAGCTAATGGCATGTTGGCCTTCATAACGAGAGGAGTTGAGTATAGGAGTAAAGAGGTCCTTCTGCAGTTGTACAGGACCCTGGTGAGACCACATCTGGAGTATTGTGTGCAGTTTTGGTCTCCTAGTTTGAGGAAGGACATCCTTGCTATTGAGGTGGTGCAGCGTAGGTACACAGGGTTAATCCCTGGGATGGCGGGACTGTCATATGAGGAAAGATTGGAAAGACTGGGCTTGTATTTACTGGAATTTAGATGGATGAGAGGGGATCTTGTAGAAACATATAAAATTATAAAAGGACTGAACAAGCTAGATGCAAGGAAAATGTTCCCAATGTTGGGGGAAGTCCAGAACCAGGGGGCACAGTCTAAGAATAACGGGGAGGCCATTTAAAACTGAGATGAGAAAAAACTTTTTCACCCAGAGAGTTGTGAATTAGACACAAAATGCTGGAGTAACTCAGCGGGACAGGCAGGATCTCTGGAGAGAAGGAATGGGTGACGTTTCGGGTCGAGACCCTTCTTCAGACTTGGAGAGGTTGAGTAATTTGGGACTCTACTCCTTAGAGTGCAGGAGGATGAGGGGTGATCTTACAAGAATGTACAAAATTATGAGAGGAATAGATCGGGTAGATGCATAGAGTCTCTTGCCCAGAGTAGGGGAATTGAGAATTGTGGTTTAAGGTGAGGGGAGGAAAGTTTTAATAGGAACCTGAGGGGTAATGTTTTCATACTGAGAGTGATGGGTATATGGAACGAGCTGCCAAGTAGAGGCAGGTACAGACAACATTTAAAAGGGGTGGCACGGTGGCACAGCAGTAGAGTTGCTGCCTCACAGCACCAGGTTCGATCCTGACTACGGGTGCTGTCTGTACGGAGTTTGTACATTCTCCCCGTGACTTATGTAGGATTTCTCCAGGGAGCTCCGGTTTCTTTCCACACTCCAAAGACGTTCAGGTTTGTAGGTTAATTGGCTTTGGTAAAAATGGTAAAATTGTCCCAAGTTTGTGTAGGATAGTGCTCGCGTACGGAGTGATCGCTGGTCGGCGCGGACTCAGTGGGCCGAAGGGCCTGTTTCAACACCGTATCGTTAAACATTTGGGCAGGTACATGGATAGGACAGGTTTAGAGGGATAAGGGCCAAACGCGGACATGTGGGACAAACATAGATGGGGCATGTTGGTCGGCAATGGCAAGTTGGGCCGAAGGGCCTGTTTCCACACAATGTGACTCTAAATGGAATCCAGTTTAGGATTGGATCTGCCTGGATAACATGCAGAACAATGACAGATAATGATAATAATAAGCCAATAATATTATTATTATTAATAACGCTGATGGTTTTCCTTCCCCCACTCTCGGCAGACCAACAAGGACAGTTTTTACATCACGTGTGTGTACTGGAGTCACAGCCGGGCTGGGAGTTGGTGGTCGACAGAGGGCTGTGACCTGGCCGGTTACAATGCCACACACACTGTGTGTAAAGCCAGCCATCTCTCCAGCTTTGCCATCCTCATGGCTCTCAAGGTAGGTGGGGTGGCAAGGAAACACGGGCAGTGGGGATGGAGGGGTAGGCATGGCGGGGGTGGGGGGGTGGGTCATCGAAACTAAATCAGTCATTGTGGTCACGGTGGCGCAGCGGTAGAGTTGTAAAATGCAGAGACCCGGGTTCGATCCCGACTACGGGCGCTGTCTGTACGGAGTTTGTACGTTCTCCCTGTGACCTGCGAGGGTTTTCTCCGGGTGCTCCGCATTCCTCCAACATTCCAAAGACGTACAGGTTTGTGGGTTAATTGGCTTGGTAAATGTAAAAATTGTCCCTAGTGGGTGCAGGATGGTGTTAATGTGCGGGGATCGGTGGTCAGTGCAGACTCGGTGGGCCGAAGGGCCTGTTTCCGCGCTGTTCCTCGAAACTAAACTAAAACTAAACTCAGGCAGCATCTCTGGATAGAAGGGACGGATGACATTTCGGGTCGAGACCCTTCTTCAGACTGGTTAGGGAAAAGGGAAATGCGAGATATAGTCGATGATGTAGCTCTAGAAATAAAGAGCAATGAATGAAAGATATGCAAAAAAAGTGACGCAGATAAAGGAAACAGGCCATTGTTAGCTGTTAGTTGGGAGAAAACGAGACCTTTGTCCGTTCTAGAGAGTACCTCCACTTTTCAAACATGGCCGCTGCACCAAGATGGCAGCAGACGGAGGAGATTAAGGTTGCCGGGGTAACGGGCCTTCAAGGCCAAGATAAGCCTGCACTCAGGAGTGCAGTGTGGGGAACTCTAGAGCCCTCCGTGAACGCATTGTAGATCAAAGATGGCACGATTGTATTATAATGATTGCCTGATGTAATGTGACTATTGAACATTTTGTGGTGCACTGTAAAATGCAAATACTGAATAAAGTCCTTGTTACAAAGGGAAAAACAAACTGTGACTGACTGTGTGACGGTGTGTCTGTCGTGTAGCCACAGGAGCTGCCAGCCGTGTTTGAGGTGGAGATAATCACATACGTGGGTCTGAGCGCCTCTCTGCTCTGCCTGCTGCTGGCCATCGCCACCTTCTACATCTGCCCCTCCCTGAAGGACACTCGCTGCTGCATCCACCGCCACCTCTGTCTCTCCCTCTTCATGGCCGACTTCATCTTCCTGCTGGGCATCTCTCAGACTGGCAACCCGGTGAGTGGGTGGGTGAGGGCACCGTGCCCCATAATAGTGGGCATGAGGGGGGTGGGCAATACCCCCCTCCCAGGAGATACCCCTGGATATCCCCTCACGGAGACAGCGCTGGCCATCTGCCCCCTCCCCCCCCCCTTGCTCCCCTTCTCCCTGCACCCCTCTCTCCCTGTCCTTGGCACCTCACTCCCCTCTCATCCCTACTCCTCCCTCATCCCCACACCCGCCTCACTCTCACTCCCCCCTCCCCCCTCCCCCCCCCTTACACCCCCCACTCCCCCTCTTACTCCCCCCCTTACTCCCCCACTCCCCCCCTTACTCATCCCCTCACTCTCCCCCCTCACCCACTTAGACCCTCTCCGCCCTTACTCCCTTGCTCCCCACCCCCCCCCCTCCCCACTGTCCTGACCCCTTCCTCTCTCCCGTTGCCCCCACAGGGTCTGTGCGCAGTGATCGCCGCGACGCTGCACTATCTGTTCCTGGCGGTCTTCGTGTCGATGTTTCTAGAAGGCGTGCAGCTCTACCTGCTGGTGGAGGTGGTGTTCGCCACCAAGGTCCCATTCGAGTAGGTATGTTGCAAAGCCTACCTGAAGCGTCGCTGAAAATCTGTCGCTGCGGGTGTGCGTGATTTTGGCGCCGTTTAGAGGGGGGCGAGTTTAAAACGCGATTTTCTCTAGGCTGTTCAAATCGAAGATGTTCAGCCTAGTTAATTATTAACGAAAAATCGCTGAAAGACCCCGTCGCTTTTGACAGTTATGGACCAAGAACAGGTAAGTGAGACTAGAGTAGCTGGGACATTGTTGGCCAGTGTGGGCGAGGTGGGCCAAGGGCCTGTTTCCAGACTGTATCACTCCATGACTAAGTAAGCCCCAGATAAGGCCAGGTAAGACCCAGGTGAGGCCAGGTAAGACCAGTTAAGCCCAGGTAAGGCTAGTTACGTCCAGGCAAGCCCCAGGTAAGACCAGGTGAGGCCCAGGTTACTGCAGGCCGGCAAACCCACATCCCTCTCCTCGCCCGACCAATGTCCGGTGCTAGTCTCGCTGATCTGCGCCTATCTACTTTGTGATTATTGGCATGAAAGCTCATTGTTAACGGAACAAAAATACGAAGCTGAGGTCGGGATCGCTGGCCTGAGCCTGCCTGGTGTTTGTCGGAGGCTCCATATGAATCTTGTGTGTCTTTGTACCAACAGGTGAGAGAGTGCTACCAGCGGGGCTTCACAAAATGCTTCACGAAGTGCTTCGCTCGGCCGGTTAGATGGACACCAGTCGCTGCCTCCACCTCCTCCTCCAACCAGGTACAAGCTTGAAGGCTCTTGGTGCGGGAGAACTTTGAAGACAGCCATTTTCTTGATTAGTATGGGTGTCAGGGGTTACGGGGAGAAGGCAGGAGAATGGGGTTCGGAGGGAGAGATAGATCAGCCATGATTGAATGGCGGAGTAGACTCGATGGGCCGAATGTCCTAATTCTGCTCCTATCACTTATGACCTTATCCATCTTTCTGTTCCTCTTGTCATCGCCAAGGCTTGTACTGAGGCCGAGGACAGTCACAAAATGCTGGAGTAACTCAGCGGGACAGGTGGCATCTCCGGAAGGAAGGAATGGGTGACGTTTCGGGTCGAGACTGCTGCAATCTCCACCCCCATCCTAGTTCTCCGACTAGTTCTACTGTCCTCCTGATTAAATATTACTAGTTGTATTCCACATTGTCACCTTCCCCACAGCTAACAATGAACCATTCTACATTTCCTTATCACCATTGGCTTTGGTTTTTCTGCTGCAAAAACTGAAGGCAGAGGGTGAAGAGGAATCTTACTGCAACTAAGAATCTGCTTTTAAAAAAATCGGCAGGAAGAAGTCGACTGGGTTTATGTTCACCAGAATTTAGCAGTATGAGAGGGGATCTTAAAGAAACATGGAAAATTCTTAAGGGATTGGACAGGCATCAGATGCAGGAAAAATGTTCCCCATGTTGGGAGAGTCCAGATCCAGGGGTCACACAGTTTAAGAATAAGGGGATGGCCATTTAGGACTGAAATGCAGAAAAACTTTTTCACCCAGAGAGTTGTGAATCTGTGGAATTCTCTGCCACAGAAGGCAGTGGAGGCCAATTCACTGGATGTTTTCATGAGAGAGTTAAGCCCCTGTCCCACTTTCCCAGGTTACTCTCAAACTCTCCCAAGTTTTCCCCTTGATACGTACTCGGGGAATGTTGGTAGCGAGCTCATAGGTGCCCGTAGGAGTCCGTAGATGTTTCCTAGCGGCTCGTAATGCCAGCCGTAGGAACTCGGGGCATCAGGTAAGTCGAGACTTTTTTCGAAAAATGTCCACGAGTAAAAGAAATAGCCCCAAGTACCCACGGCTGGCTATTACCGTAATTCTCTGAGTTTGAATCAAGGGTAAAACTCGGAAGAATTCGTGGTAACTCAGGAAAGAGGGACAGGGCCTTTAGATTTAGCTCTCATGGCTAACAGAAACAAGGGATATAGGAAGAAAGCAGGAAGGGGGTACTGATTCTGGATGATCAGCCATGATTGTACTGAATGGCGGTGCTGGCTTGATGGGCCGAATGGCCTACTTCTGAAGCCTATTTTCTATGTTTCTTTCAAAGATACAATATGCCACACCATGATACAATATGCCAGCACTGTGATATATTGTATCATGGTGTGGTCAGCAGCAGACAGGAGAGCCCTGCAGAGAGTGATTAAAACGGCCCAGAAAATCATCGGCTGCCCTCTGCCTTCCCTGGAAGACATCTCCAGCTCTCGGTGCCTCAGGAAAATAATCAAAGCCCCCCCCCCATCCAGGACAGTTCCTGTTCATCCCCATGCCCTCTGGTAGGTGGTACAGGTGCGTCAAAAGCCGGACAAACAGACTCAGGAACAGGAAGGTAGACAAAAAAGCTGGAGAAACTCAGTGGATGCAGCAGCATCTATGGAGCGAAGGAAATGGGCAACGTTTCGGGCCGAAACCCTTCTTCTAACTCAGGAACAGTTTCTTTCCCTGGGCCATCTGAACTAAATTCCTCAAATATCCACACGTTATGAGAGATGCTGTCATCCATTCCACTATAAAACAGACCACTCAGCTAATATTTCTTCTTTCTTATTTCTTTTTAAGTATTTATTACATTTTAAAGTGTAATATTCTCCCATTGCAATGTTCTACCTAGGTGTGACATATAATGTATCTACTATTTCAACCAGTTAAATAATGTATTGGATGTAACTGGATGTGTTTTTCACACAGAGAGTGGTGAATCTGTGGAATTCTCTGCCACAGAAGGTAGTTGAGGCCAGTTCATTGGCTATATTTAAGAGGGAGTTATATGTGGCCCTTGTGGCTAAATGGATCAGGGGGTATGAAAAGAAGGCAGGTATGGGATACTGAATTGGATGATCAGCCATGAGAGAAACATAGAAAAATAGGTGCAGGAGTAGGCGAGGAGTTCCTCCGAGCACCCCTCTCCCCCACGTATCTGGGGCGACACGATGGCGCAGCGGTAGAGTTGCTGCCTCACAGCGCCAGAGACCCGGGTTCAATCCAGACGGTCTGTACGGAGTTTGTACATTCCACCCGTGACCTGCACGGGTTTTCTCTGAGATATTCGGTTTCCTTCCACACTCCAAAGACGTGCAGGTTTGTAGGTTAATTGGCTTGGTGTAATTGTAAAGTATCCCTAGTGTGTGCGGGATAGTGTTAGTGTGCGGAGATCGATGGCCGGTGGGCCGAAGGGCCTGTTTCCGCGCTGTATCTCGAAACTAAGCTAATACGTCATTCCACAGGGATGGAGACCAGAAACTTTAGCCACAACCCTTGACACTGTCTCACCAAGGCCCCTTGGACTAGACCATGGGCTAGACGACCATGTGGCCACCTTAGACCTCCCTGACCATTGAGATCTTGGCTACGTATCTCAAGATCCTCTAGTTCCTCATATTCCCAACTCACAAAGATGCCTGGCAAGAGACTATTTAACTATATAATTGCAGAGCACCTCACACCAAGGGACTAATCCTTCTTTCATCTGATGCTGGTCATTGGAACTACTGGGCTGTTTGTAAGAAAATAATTTTGCTGTGCATTTGTAACTGTAACAATATAGCACCATCGAACCATTGAGAACGGGAGCCTAATTGCAAACTTTAGTGACTTTAGCGAGACAGGCAGCATCTCTGGAGCAAGGAATAAGTGATGTTTCTTCAGAAGAAGGGTCTCGACCCGAAATGCACCCATTCCTTCTCTCCAGAGATGCTGCCTGTCCCGCTGAGTTACTCCAGCTTTTTGTGTCCATCTTCGGTTTAAACCAGCATCTGCAGTTCCTTCCGACACACATACTTTAATGGGTTTGTTTGACATACTCAGCATTTGGTCATGCCTGAACCATGGAAATCTCTTCCCTTCAGTGTAAGAGCATGGATCGCAGCAGATTTAATGACAACCGCTGATCGGATGAGCTGTGTTTATAAATTCAATTATAATTCTTCGTAGGCATGTTAAAAGTACATGTTGAATGTGAATCACTGAGAGAGGGGAGAGAGACAGAAGCAGAGAGGCCATTGAAGGGTTAAAAGAAAAAAAGACTGTCGGAAGGAACTGCAGATGCTGGTTTAATCCCAAAGTGCTGGAGTGACTCAGCGGGACAGGCAACGTCTCTGGAGAGAAGGAATCGGTGACGTTTGGGGTCGAGACCCGTCCTCAGACCGAGAGTCAGGGGAGAGGGAAACTAGAGGTGTGAAAAGGTACATAACAAATCAGAGCCGGCACCGACGACCAAGGAAAGGTGGAGCCCACAATGGTCCATTGTTGGCTGTGGAAGAGGTGATAACGAAGGGACATGGACGGATTTCTCCAGAGATGCTGCCTGACCCGCGATGTTACTCCAGTTTATTGTGTCTGTCTTCAAAGAGGCTGTTTGGATTTCGAAGTAGAATTAGTCGGCTGTAAGAAGAACTAAAAACGTGTCTTTTACGGGGAAGGGTAAACTGAACTAAGATTAAAATGAATGAAAGAATGTCGTACGGGTAGCGTAAGAATGAACTTTAATATTGATGTATATATATGTTATAGAAGATTCTATGTTAAGATATGAGCTATTAAATATCACTAAAATATTGATCATGATTTAAAATATGCTTGCAGAATGAAATAAATATTTCAATATAAACCAGGTCATCATTATTTTACATGCCACAAGATGGTACGTACATGGTCATTGCATTATTGTATCCTCATAAGTTCATAGGCCATTCGGCCCATCAAGTCTACCCCGCCATTCAATCATGACTCCTAACCCCATTCTCCTGCCTTCTCCCCGTAACCTCTGACACCCATACTAATCAAGAATCCATCTACCTCTGCCTTAAAAATATCCATTCTGTGGCAAAGAATTCCACAGATTCACCACCCTCTGACGAAAGAAATTCCTTCCCATCTCCTTCCTAAAAGAACGTCCTTCAATGCTGAGGTTATGGGCTCTGGTCCTAGACTCTGCCTCTAGAGGAGAAAAGCTTTGTGTTGCATGCTGTCTAAACACATAAACATATAAATATAAGTGTACGGGTGATCGCTGGTCGGTGCGGACTCAGTGGGCCAAAGAGCCTGTTTCCACACAGTATCTACAATCAAGTCAAGTGTTTTATTGTCATGTGTCCCAGACAGAACAATGACATTCTGACTTGCAGCAGCACAACACAATATGGAAACAGTACACTGTGGACAATATAATAAACCAGAAATAAAAGTTGTGTCTGTATACACACACACATACACACACTAGGGATAATTTACAGAAGCCAATTAACCTACAAACCGGCACGTCTCTGGAGTGTGGGACTCCTCCCCTCTCTCCATCTCCCTCTCCTCACCCCTCTCCCTCTCCTCCTCCCACCCCCTCACTCACCCCCATCCCCCTCTCTGCCGCCACCCCCAACCACCCTTCCCGCTCTCCACCCACCCCCTTCCCCTACCCCTCTCTCCCCACTCTTCCACCACTCCGCCCTACCCTTCCCCACTCTTCCCCCTTTCTCCCCCTACCCCTCTCCCCTCTCTCCACTTGCCCCCTACCCCTTTCCCCCTCCCTCCACACTCTTCCCCTTCCCTCTCTCCCTCCATCCTCCCACTCTCCCCACCCCTCTCCTCCTCCCGTCCCCCCCTCTCCATCTCCCTCTCTCCTCACCCCTCTCCATCCTCCCCTTCCACCTACTCCTCTCTCCCTCCTCCACCTCTCTCCCTCCCCCACCCCTCCCTCTCCCCCCCCCTCTCCCACCCCCTACCCCTCTCTCCCCCCACCCACCTACCTCCTCTATAATCTTTCTCTCTCCCCCCCTCCCTCTCCTCCCCCCCCCCGCTCTCTCCCCCCCCTCTCTCTCCCCCTCTACTGCAACAAGTGAAGGCTTCCACTGATTGTCGCCAGAAGCTTGTGTCCTTTTCAGGACGGACGATGACAGCGATGTCAACATTTGAAACATGGAAGATGGACACGAAAGAAGACTAATCTAATCCAACTTTATTCGCACCCAATTATTATCGATTCCCCTCTATTTCTAACATTCCACTTAAAGATGTGAAACAATAAATAGACCATAGGCAATAGGTGCAGGAGTAGGCCATTCGGCTCTTCAAGCTAGCACCGCCATTCAATGTGATCATGGCTGATCATCCACAATCAGTACCCCGTTCCTGCCTTCTCCCCATATCCCCTGACTATCTTCAAGAGCCCTATCTAGCTCTCTCTTGAAAGTTTCCAGAGAACCGGCCTCCACCGCCCTCTGAGACAGGGAATTCCACAGACTCACAACTCTCTGTGTGAAGAAGTGTTTCCTCATCTCCGTTCTAAATGGCTTACTCCTTATTCATAAACTGTGGCCCCTGGTTCTGGACTCCCCCAACATCGGGAACATGTTTCCTGCCTCTTGCGTGTCCAAACCCTTAATAATCTTATATGTTTCAATAAGATCACCTCTCATCCTTCTAAACTCCAGAGTATACAAGCCCAGCCGCTCTATTCTCTCAGCATATGACAGTCCTGCCATCCCGGGAATTAACCTTGTGAACCTACGCTGCATTCCCTCACATTTTATCGTTAGAATTTTCCACAAAGATGTTCGAGCAATTATTGGCGTTGAGCAGAGTAGACTTACCGAGGAGATGAAGCCAGTAAACACACTTCATTCCAAAATCTCTCTGTCTCTCTCAGTCTCTCAGTCTTTCCGTCTCAAAGCCTCTCAGCCTCTCCCCGTCTCTCTCACTCAAAGTCTCTCAGGGTCCCAATCTCTCTCGGTCTCCCAGTCTCACAACCTCTCACAGTCTCTCCCAGTCTCACCGTCTCTCTGTCTCAGCCTCTCTCAATCTCCCCGTCTCTCTGTCTCTTCCTTGCCCCTGGTGTGATCACATGGAGGAGGCGATCAGTGGTGATCTCAGGGTCACCGCGGTGGGAGACTCGTGAGGGGGAGACTTCCCGCCTGGTTCTCTACGGGTTCATGAGTGGAGTCAACATCTCCAACATCTGAAGATACCACAACTGGTATCCCCCAGCCCACAGACTTTAGAGAACTCCCACAAGCTTCACAACCCTGGACGTCCAAACTTGTCCTGTTCATAAGTGATTGGAGCAGAATTAGGCCATTCAGCCCATCAAGTCTACTCCACCATTTAATCATGGCTGATCTATCTCTCCCTCCTAACCGCATTTTCCTGCCTTCACCCCATAACCCCTGACACCCGTACTAAAGATAGAGACAGAGAGAGAGAGTTCCCCTTCTCCAGGCCACTAGGCAATGCCATTTCTGCGGTGGTGCAGCGGTAGAGTTGCTGCCTGACAGCGCCAGGGACCGGGTTCAATCCTGATTACAGATGCTGTCTGTGGAGTTTGTACGTTCTCCCCGTGACCTGCGCCGGTTTTCTCCGGGTGCTCCGGTCTCCCACACTCCAAAGACGTGCAGGTTTGTAGGTTAATTGTCTTGGTATAGATGTAAATTGTCCCTAGGATAGTGTTAGTGTGCGGGGATCGCTGGACGGCGCGGACTCGGTGGGCCGAAGGGCCTGTTTCCGCGTGGTATCTCTACACTAAACTGAACTAAACTGACAGTGGCTTCACTCCGGATGCGGGAGTGGTACTGAGTGAGTGATGTTCACAGCCTCACTCACACAGCCACAACCACTGAGCCAGTCTTTTGTGGTTTCTTTTGTAAACCAGCATCTGCAGTTCCTCATTTCTACAGTGATGTTTGTTGCTCAATATTAAAATTCCATCAGCAATAACCATCATCCAGAATCCATAACCCCCCCACTGATAGTTTGGGTGAAGATACGTTAATATCTTAATACCGTAGATATGAAGTTTCAGTAATTAATATCTATGGGCCAGTATAAATGTAGCTGCAGAATGGTCTGTAGTGTTACTGACGCAGTGATAAACTGCAGCTCTGTACGAAAGGACTACCAACAGCATCAATCTTGTGTGAAGTTGTGGTCCCCCACATTACAGGAAGGATGTTTAGTTTGGAGATACAGCGCGGAAACAGGCCCTTCGACCCACCGAGGCTGCACCGACCAGCGATCCCCGCACACTAACACACACTAGGGACAATTTACAATTTTACCAAGGCAATTAACCTACAAACCTGTACGTCCATGGAGTGTGGGAGGAAGCCGTAGATCTCGGAGAAAACCCACGCAGGTCACGGGGAGAACGTGCAAACTCCGTACAGACAGCACCCGTAATCGGGATCAAACCTAGGTCTCTTGAATATTAATGATTTGGACGGGGACATTGAAGGATTTGTGACAAAGTTTGCAGATGATACGAAAATAGGTGGAGGGGCAGGTAGTGTAGAGAAAGCAGGGACTCTGCAGAAGGACTTGGACAGGTTGGTAGAGTGGGCAGATGGAATATAGTGCAGCAAAGTGTGGAGTCATGCATTTTGGTCGTAGGAATAAAGGCGTAGACTATTTTCTAAGTGGGGAAAGAATCCAGAAATCGGAGGTGCAAAGGGACTTGGGAGTGCTGGTGCAGGAACCCCAAAATGTTAATCTGCAGGTTGAATCTGTAGTAAAGAAAGCAAACTCGTGTATTTCAAGAGGGTTTGTATACAAAAACGGGGATGTAATGTTGAGTCTCTATAAGGTACTGGTCAGGCCGCATTTGGAATTTTGTGAGCAATTTTGGGCACCATATCTGAGGAAGGATATGGTGGCTCTGGAAAGGGTCCAGAGGAGGTTTACAAGAATGATCCCAGGAATTAGTAGGTTAACCTATGATTAGTATTTGTCGGCACTGGGCCTGTACTCGCTGGAGTTTAGAAAAATGAGGGGAGACCTCATTGAAATGTACAGAATAGTGAAAGGCCCGGATAGAGTGGATGTGGAGAGGATGTTTCCACTGGTGGGAGAGTCTAGGACTAGAGGTCTTAGCCTCAGAATTAGAGGACCCCTTAGACAGGTTGGGTGAGTGGGCAGATGCATGGCAGATGAAGTTTAATGCGGATAAATGTGAGGTTATCCACTGTGGTAGCAAAAACAGGAAGGCAGATTACTATCTAAATGGCGTCAAGTTGGGAAAAGGGGAAGTACAACAGGGTCTGGGGGTCTTTGTACATCAGTCTATGAAAGTAAGCATGCAGGTACAGCAGGCAGTGAAGAAAGCGAATGGCATGTTGGCCTTTATAACAAGAGGAATCGAATATAGAAGCAAAGAAGTCCTTCTGCAGTTGTACAGAGCCCGAGTGAAATCACACCTGGAGTATTGTGTGCAGTTTTGGTCCACTAATTTGAGGAAGGACATTCTTGCTATTGAGGGAGTGCAGCGTAGGTTTACAAGGTTAATTACCGGGATGGCGCGACTGTCATATGCTGAGAGAATGGAGCAGCTGGGCTTTTACACTCGGAAGTTTAGAAGGATGAGAGGATATCTCATTGAAACATATAAGATTGTTAAGGGCTTGGACACACACTAGAGGCAGGAAACATGTTCCCGATGTTGGGGGAGTCCAGAACCAGGGGCCACAGTTTAAGAATAAGGAGTAAGCCATTTAGAACGGAGACAAGGAAACACTTTTTCTCACAGAGAGTGGTGAGTGTGGAATTCTCTGCCTGGTGGAGGCAGGTTCTCTGGATGCTTTCAAGAGAGAGCTAGATAGGGCTCTTAAAAATAGCGGAGTCAGGGGATATGGGGAGAGGGCAGGAACGGGGTACTGATTGGGAATGATCAAATTGATTGGCAGTGCTGGCTCGAAGGGCCAAATGGCTTACTCCTGCACCTATTGTCTATTGTCTATTTCATGTTCCCTCGGGATTGGAGATAATTAGTGATAATAGTGGCATGGTGACGCAGCGGTAGAGTTGCTACCTCACAGCGCCAGAGACCTGGGTTCGATCCTTACTCAGGATGCTGTCTGTATGGAGTTGGCTCGATGGCCCTGTGACCGCGTAGGTTTTCTCCATGTGCCCCAGTTTATTTATTTATTTATTTTTTCATTTTTATTTATTAGAAGCAGTGTACAAAAATATAAGCATCGGCATATGACATAATACAGTTATTGTACAGCTTCGATTTTAATTTTTAGCTAAAGTTAAGAGAAACGTTTCTAAAGACGTTCAGAGTTGTAGGTTAATTGACTTCTGTAAATTACCCTGGCGTGTAGGATAGAATTAGTGTACGAGTTGGTTGATGGTTGGTGTGAACTCGGTGGGCCGAAGGGCCTGTTTCCACGCTGTATCTTTAAATTAAACTAAATTAAACAAGTGTACGGGACGTTCGCTGGTCAGCATGGACTCGGTGGGCCGAAGGGCCTGTTTCCACGCTGTATCTCTAAATTAAACTAAACTAAACTAGTGTACGGGACGATTGCTGGTCAGCAGGGACTCAGTGGGCCAAAGGGCCTGGTTCCATGCTGTATATCTGAACGAAACTAAACAAAACTAAAATAACTATTCCATTCCAGTTCTGCTGATATCGAGGTGGCTCGAGGCTGACGTGAGACTTGAAGCACATGATTTCTGCTTTCCAGTTCAACAAACCTGCATGTTAGCTCCTGTTGTGCAATGTATCACTGATGGGGACGAGTCAAGTATAGAAGTTCGACCGATTGACCAAATGGTGCCACCACAATAACCTGGCTCTCAACACCAGCAAAACTAAGGAACTGATTGTGGACTTTGGAAGCGGTAGGATAGGGACACACAATCCCGTTTATATTAATGGGATGATGGTGGAGAGGGTCAAGAACTTCAAATTCCTGGGCGTGCATATTTCCGAAGATCTTTCCTGTTCCCAGCACACTGATGCAATTATAAAGAAAGCACATCAATGTGCTTCCTGAGAAGATTATGGAGTCGGTATGTCAAAGAGGACTCTTTCGAACTTCTATAGATGCACAGAGAGCACACTGACTGGTTGCAGCGTGGCTTGGTTCGGCAACTTGAGCGTCCCGGAGCGGAAAAGAAAGCAGAAAGTTGTGACCTCTGCCCATCATCATCGGCACTGACCTTCCCACCATTGAAGGGATATATCACAGTCGCTGCCTCAAAATGGTTGCCAACATCATCAAGGACCCACACCATCCTGGCCACACACTCATCTCTCCGCTGCCATCAGGTACAAGGTACAGGAGCCTCAAATCTGGTACATCCAGGTTCAGGAACAGCTTCTTCCCCATAGCCATCAGACTATTAAACTAGCCATCAAACAAACTCTGAACTATAACAGCCTATTGCGCTTTATCTATTTATTTATGTGTGTATATATACGGTCTATGCTATATAGACACTGAACTGTTCTGTATTTATGTCTACTATATTCTGTTGTGCTGCAGCAAGCAAGAATTTCATTGTCCTATCTGGGACACATGACCATAAACCATGACCTTGACTTGACCTACCTGTTGGAGTGTTATTTGTAGAGCATCACCATTTCCTTTATCGCTTGATGCGTTCATTTGATTAACGTTCTCGCCCACTTCTGCTTTGCTAGCAAGACCTGAATGAATCTCCAACCATTTCGCCACAGAGCAGTCTTGCTCGAGAGATATAGTCCCATCACACTATGTGCCGCTTCTCGATCATTCTAGAAGCATCTAGAAGCTGCACTCCCACCCCAACGCAGAAGTAACGAGAAGACGTCGTCGTCGGAAGCTTCTGGAAGCTGAAAGCACCCGTCGTCTCTTTCGTTGGAGTGTGTAACATCCATAAAGCTTCAAGTTGTTATCACTGAGGTAACTCGCTCAATAAGTGACAATGTTTTGTTCGACCGGTGATGCTGAATTTCTTGATCTGACTACAGTTAAAAACTAAATTCCAGCATAAACCCAGAGCACTAACATGGGCAGAAGCTGCACAGTGAACGGTAGGGCTCTGGGGAGGGTGTAGAGCAGGGGGGACTGGTAGTACAGGTAGACAAAATGCTGGAGTAACTCAGCGGGACAGGCAGCATCTCGAGAGACGGATGGGTGACGTTTCGGGTCGAGACGAGTCTTTAAACTGTTTGACAGGCGTGCTACTGGTACATAGTTCCTTGAAAGTGGCGTCACAATAGATAGGGTGGTCAAAAAGCCTTTTGGTTCAATGGCCTTTGTCCATCAGGGCATTGAGCATGGAAGTTGGGAGGTCGTGTTGCAGTTGTACAAGATGTTGGTGAGGCCGCATTAAGAGTGCTGTGTTCAGTTCTGGTCACCCTGTTACAGGAACGATGTTGTCAAGCTGGAAATGGTGCAAAGAAGATTTACAAGGATGTTGCCAGGACTAGAGGGTGTGAGCTATAGGGAGAGGTTGAGCAGGCTGGGACTCCTTGGAGCACAGGAGGATGAGGGGTGATCTTATAGAGGTGTCATGAGAGGAATAAATTGGGTAGACGCACAGTCTCTTGCCCAGAGTAGGTGAATCGAGGACCAGAGGACATGGGTTTAAGGTGAGGGGGGGGGGGAAAGATTTAATAGGAACCTGAGGGGTTAACCTTTACATGCAACGGGGTGGGGCTGTATGGAACAAGCTGCCAGAGGAGGACGTTGAGGCAGGGACTATCTTAACATAACGTTGAAGGAACATTTAGACAGGTACATGGATAGGACAGGTTTGGAGGGATATGGACCAAGCGCAGGCAAGTGGGACTAGTGTAGATGGGGCATATTGGTCGGTATGGGCGTTGGGCCGAAGGGCCTGTTTCCACACTGTATTACTCTATGACATGGTGAAAACACACAGCAGGTCAGGCAGACTCCATGGAGAGAGAAACAGAGATCATGCTTCAAGGTCTGAAGATGGGTCTCGACCAGAAACATCACCTATTCCTTTTCTCCAGAGATGCTGCCTGTCCCGCTGAGTTACCCCAGCATTTTGTGCCTATCATTGGTGTAAACCAGCATCAAACAGTTCCTTCCTACACACTTCAAGTTTCAGGGCCAGCTTCTGAGCTGGGGAGTGGCGGAAACTAAGTTAGTAGCCAAGAAATCGGGCAGAGGGGTGAGAGGAATGAAGGGAATATCTTTGATGGGGTGAGACTGACAAGTAAATGTTTTGGTTTGAATGATTGGGATCAGTCTGAAGAAGGGTCCCGACCTGAAACGTCACCTATCCACGTTCTCCAGAGATGCTGCCTGACCCGATGAGCTACTCCAGCACTTTGTGTCTATCTTTGGTATAAACCAGTATTTTCAGTTCCTTGTTTAAGAAAGAACTGCAGATGCTGGAAAAATCGAAGGTAGTCAAAATAGCCGGAGTAATTCAGCGGTGAGGCAGCATCTCTGGAGAGAAGGAATGGGTGATGTTTCGGGTCGAGACACTTCTTCAGACTGATGTTGGGGGTTTCTACATCCAGTAAACCTGCTTTGTTAACTGTTGCCGACCTGGGCCATTCTTATTTCCCACATAATGACGGAATGCAGTGACACAATCCAGTTTTGCAGGAAAAATAGAACTGGAAACATAGATACTGTAATATAATTTGGTTTAGATAGACACAAAGTGCTGGAGTAACTCAGCAGGTCACTTTAGTCTATTAAAATAGGATCAGAATATGTTTCTTTGTGTTTAACTATACAGTATATCTGTCCAAATGTCTTGTGAAAGTCATAATTATATCTACAACTTCAGTCCACCCCAAAAATGTACAGGTTTGTAGGTTAAAATGGCTTGGTATTATTGTAAATTGTCCCGAGTATGTAGGATAGCGTTCGTGTGCAGGTGGGATTGCCAACTGTCCCGTATTAGCCGGGACATCCCGTATATTGGGCTAAATTGGTTTGTTCCGTACGGGACCGCCCCTGTCCCGTATTTGACCGCTACTACTCGGGTCGAGGGGACTGTCGGGTCGGAGCGCTGTGTCCGGCCCCGCCTCACCCGTCCCGACGTAGTGCAGCCCATGGAGTGCAGCAGCAGCAGCAGCAGCGCCTCGCCCGTGGCCTCGTCGGTTGGCAGCCCGGCCAGCTGTCCGACCTTCGGACCTTCGCTTACCGCCGACAACACCACCCCTCCTTCTCATGGCCGATCATCGGTTCATGAGTTGGATGGGGTACTGGACTTTGCTCGCAACGTCGCGTGGCTCGGGCCAAAGCTCCTCAGCTGACCTGCCGGCTGGGCTTTGTATGCAGTCCAGCATCCGGGCCAACTCATTCACACAGCCACGGCCGAGTCAGTCAACGAATTGCCGTCGGGAATTTGTCCCGTGTTTTGACCTTTTGTCCCTTATTTGGGAGTGAGAAAGTTGGCAACCCTATGTGCAGAGTTAGTATAGCTGGATGGCATGGACTTTGTGGGCTGAAGGGCGTATTTCCATGGTGTATCTCAAAACTAAACTAATCTAAGCTGCCTCTGGCAGCTCACTCCAGATACAGATTACCCTCTGAGTGAAAAAATTGCCCCTGAGGCCACTCTAAGAGTGCTGTGTGTATTTGTGGTCACCCAGCTACGGGAAAAATGTCATTAAGTTGGAAAGGGTGAAGACGAGATTCACCAGGGTGTTACTGTACCTGAACTTGCGGGCTTGAGATACAGGGAGAGGTTGGATAGGCTGGGACTTTGTTCATTAAAGCGTAGGGGGATGTGGTGACCTTATTGAGGTGTACAAGATCATGAGGGGTATGAATAAATTGAACGGTAACATTCTTTTTCCCAGGGTATAGGATTCTAAAACTAGAGTGTGTCGGCTTAAGGTGAGGGGAGTGATCCAATAGGGACTTCAGGGCAACCTTTTCACTCAGAGGGAAGTCGATATTTTTGTTTACTTTGGAGTTACAGTGTGGAAAGAGGACTTTCGGCCCACCGAGCCGGCGCCGACCAGCGATCCCCGTACATGAACACTATCCTACACACACTGGGAACATTTTACAATTGTACCAATCCAATTAACCAAGCCAGTGGGTGAGGGAAGGGAGGGGAAGGAAGGACTGCGTCGTGATTGGTACGTGTGTCAGAGGTTATGGGGAGAAGGGAGGAGAATGGGGTTAGGAAGGAGAGATAGATTGAATTGATGGGCCGAATGGCCTAACTCTGCTCCTGTCTCATTTATATTCTTATAATCTTATAAATATTTGTAGATATAAATATTTGTAGAAGTTACTGCCTAATAAACTGAGTTACTCAACAGTTTGAAGGCTTCTGACCCAAAACGTTACCTATTCCTTTTCTGCAGAGATGTTGCATCACCTGCTGAGTTCCTCCAGCATTTTTGTCTACCTTCGATTTTTTTACAGCATCTGCAGTTCTTTCTGAAACATAGTTAGGGCATCTCGGTTAGCATGGCCAAGTTGGGCCGAAGGGCCTGTTTCTGTGCTGTATGGCTCAATGACTGTATGGCACTAGCTTAATCTTGATCCTGGAAGCCAGCGACGTTCTCAGACACTGGATGGGTTGAAGTGCATGCAACAGGACCCCGGGAAGATGAGTCAGATTGGGACTCAAATGGCATGTTAAAACATCAGACAGCAGGGTAAACCAACGCTGGCAATCAGAAACACGTCTCTTTAACACTTTGTAGCTTCACAGTACCTCGTTCAGGCTGCATTTGGAGTATTGCGTGCAGTTCTGGTCACCCCCATTACAGGATGAATGTGGAGGCGTTGGAGAGGGTGCAGAGGAGGTTTACCAGAATGGAGGAAGGAAATGCAGATGATGCTTTACACTGAAGATAGACCCAAAAAGCTGGAGTGACTCAGCGGGACAGGCAGCGACCCAAAACGTCACACATTCCCTCTCTACAGAGATGCTGCCTGTCCCGCTGAGTTACTCCAGCATTATGTGTCTATCTTCGGTTTAAACCAGCATCTGCAGCTCCTTCCTACACATAGATAGGGTAGACAGTCAGAAGCTTTCTCCCCAGGGTGGAAATGACAAGGGTTGGAGGGCAGAGCTTTACGATGAGAGGGGCACAGTTTAGAGGAGATGTGAAATTTGTCCCATGTCATAAATGATAGGAGCAGAATTAGGCCATTCGGCCCATCAAGTCTACTCCGCCATTCAATCATGGCTGATCTATCTCTCTCTGCTAACCCCATTCTCCTGCCTTCTCCCCATGACTTCTACATCCACACTAATCAAGAATCTATCTATCTCTGCCTTAAAAATATCCACTGACTTGACCTCCACAGCCTTTTATGGCAATGAATTCCACAGATTCACCACCCTCTAACTAAAGAAATTCCTCCTCATCTCACTACCAAAAGAATGTCCTGGATGCTGGATTGTGGGAGTGGAAATTGAGAGAAAATGCTGGAGTAACTCAACGGGACAGGACAGGTGAATAAAGAGAAAGAAGATGAAACTTTATTGCCTTCCATCACAGTGGGGAATGTGTGGAATCTGCTGTGGTGGATGTTTATGTTAACTTTTATGTAGTTGTGTGTCTTGTTGCTTTTTTCCCCATATGGCTGTATGGTGATTTGCATATCACTGTACCTTAATTGGTACATGTGACAATAAACGACCTTTGAAACCTCTGACTAAAGAAATTCCTCCTCATCTCCTTCCTAAAGGAACGTCCTTTAATTCTGAGGCTATGACCTCTAGTCCTAGACTCTCCTTCTAGTGGAAACATCCTCTCCACATCCACAATATCCAAGCCTTTCACTATTCGGTTTCAATGAGGTCGTCCCCTCATTCTTCTAAACTCCAGCGAGTACAGGCCCAGTGCCGTCAAATGCTCATCATAGGTTAACCTACTCACTCCTGGGATCATTCTTGTAAACCTCCTCTGGACCCTCTCCAGAGCCAGCACATCCTTCCTCAGATATGGTGCCCAAAATTGCTCACAATACTCCAAATGCCACCTTGCCAGCACCTTATAGAGCCTCAGCATTACATCCCTGTGTCTGTCAGTTTGCACTGCAAGCTTTGGGTGAAAGCACCACATACAATTCTGATAGATTCACTGATACTGGACTTGCATTTACATAGCGCTGGTCAAGACTTTAGAAGGACGAGGGTGGACCGCTTGAAACTTACCGAATAGTGAAAGGCCTGGATATAGTGGATGAGGAGTGGATGTTTCCACTAGTGGGGGAGTCTAGGACTAGAGGTCACAACCTCAGAATTAAAGGACATTCCTTTTGGAAGGAGATGAGGAGGAATTTCTTGAGTCAGACGGTGGTGAATCTGTGGAATTCTTTGCCACAGACGGCTGTGGAGGCCAAGACATTGGGTATTTTTTAAGTGGAGATTGATAGGTTGTTGATTGGTACGAGTGTCAAAGGTTATGGGGAGAAGGCGGGAGAATGGAGTTGAGATAGAAAGATTGTTTAGTTTAGTTTAGAGATACAGCACAGAAACAGGCCGTTCGGCCCACCGAGTCCACGCCGACCATCGATCACCCGTTCACACTAATTCCATAAAATCCCATTTTCTCATCCATGAGGGTACAATTTACAGGGGGCCAATTAACTTACAAACTTGTACGTCTTTGGGATGTGGGAGGAAACCGGAGCACCCGGAGAAAACCCACGCGGTCACCTGAGGTGGGGATTGAACCTGGGTCTGTGGCGCTGTGAGGTGGTGACTCTACCCACTGTGCCACCGTGTTGTGTAGTCACGGAGAGCCACCACAGTGTAGCCGGGCCACATTGAAGGCCGTATCCACGCCAGCCCCCCTCCCCGTCACCTTTGCTGTGTCGGCGCTGGGCATCGCCGTGGGATGGGATTTGCTGAAATTCTTCTCAACCACCAGCAGGTCCGCGGTGATCCAGAGCCGGAGCCGGAGCCGGAGCC
Source organism: Amblyraja radiata (assembly GCF_010909765.2). Taxonomy (NCBI): domain Eukaryota; kingdom Metazoa; phylum Chordata; class Chondrichthyes; order Rajiformes; family Rajidae; genus Amblyraja; species Amblyraja radiata. The sequence goes on from NC_045990.1 coordinate 12,294,701, forward strand.
GCCGGGGAGGATGCGGAGGGAGAGTGGACGCCTGCTTCACGGTGAGTCAGCTGCTTCCCCACCCATCCCTCAATGCACGGCACCATCCACATATCCCTGCCCCATCGAAAAATAGTCCCGGAGAAACAGTCCTCCAGGTTTCCCAAAGCACGTTATCACCACCCTTGGGGGGGTGGGACCAACCCCACCCCCCCCCCCCCCCCCCCCCACCCCACCCCACCACAACAACACCCACACCCACACTCCCACCCACACCCCCACAACAACTCACACTCACACACCGCCATTCCCACACCCACACCCCCACCCCCACAACAACTCACACTCACACACCGCCATCCCCACACCCACACCCCCACCCCCACAACAACTCACACTCACACACCCCCATCCCCACACCCCCACCACAAACCTTTTCACCCAGTGAGTTGTGAATATGTGGAATTCTCTGGCACAGAAGTCAGTGGAGGCCAATTCACTGGATGTTTTCAAGAGAGAGTTAGATTTAGCTCTTAGGGCTAACAGAATCAAGGGGTATGAGGGAAAAAGCCGGAACGGGGCACTGAATTTGGATGATCAGCTATGATGATATTGAATGGCGGTGCTGGCTCGAAGGGCCGAATGGCCTACTCCTGCACCTAATTTCTATGTTTCTATGAGTTGTAGCACTCTGATGAATTTCATTGCAATAATAACTTACACAATACACTAATCTAATTTGAGCATTGTTTCCTCTATAATATTTTCTCTCATGATAAGAATCATTCTACAAAGATAAGGCATGATGGATAGGCTTTGTGTTGCATCGAGCGAGCGTGAGACTGGTCAGCTCATTTTGCTCAGTGTCTTGTTCACACGATAATGTTGCAACAAGCGCTGTGTGGATTTCCTCCTTTGATGCAATCTTTGAAGTGTTGTAAGATGTAAACATGATGACCGTTGTGAAATAGCCTCCGTGAGAAAATACAGTGAACTCTCGTTTTAACGCACCTCAATAGGACGGATAGGTAGGAACGTAGTTTAGAAGGATCACTGGAGTTTCGAAGGGTGAGGGGAGACCTCATTGAAGCGTACGGAACAGTGAAAGGCTTGGATAGAGTGGATGTGGAGAGGATGTTTCCACTAGTGGGAGAGTCTGGGACGAGAGGTCTTGTTCTTGGTTTTGGTTTCTTGGTCCTCCAAAATATTCCAAATGGAATTTAAACTGGAGGTGGTGGAGGGAGGACTTAAGCCAGAAAGGGTTATTGGGAAGAAAGAGCTACTTTGAGGTCACAGCCTCAGAATTAAAGGACGCTCCTTTAGGTCAGTCAGCATGGACTCAGTGTACCGAAGGGCCTGTTTCAGTGCTGTATCTCTCTATCTACCTCTACCTTATTGCTCTCCAACCCACCAACTACGAGCAGCATGGTGGCGCAGCGGTAGAGTTGCTGCCTCACAGCGCCAGAGACCTGGGTTCCATCCTGACTATGGGTGCTGTCTGTACGGAGTTTGTACCTTCCTCCCTGTGACCATGTGGGTTTTCCCCGGGTGCTCCGGTTTCCTCCCACACTCCAAAGACGTGCGGGTTTGTAGGTTAATTGACTTTGGTAAAAAATTATAATTGTCCCTAGTATATGTCGGATAGAGCCAGTATGTGAGGATCACTGGTCGGCACGGACTCGGTGGGCCGAAGGGCCTATTTCCGTGCTGTGCCTCCAAAGTCTAAAATTACTGAATCTTTGGCCTAGATCTTGTTGGTTAGGCTGTTAGTTTAGTTTAGAGATAGAGCGTGGAAAAAGGCTCTTCGGCCCACCGAGTCCACACCAACCAGCGATCCCCGTACATCAGCAATACCTTACACACACTGGGGACAATTTTACATTTATACCATGCCAATTATCCTACAAACCCGTACATCTTTGGACTGTGGGAGGAAACTGAAGATCTTGGAGAAAACACGCGGTCACGGGGAGAACGTACAAACTCCGTACAGGCAGCACCCATAGTCAGGATCGAACCTGGGTCTCTGGCTCTGTGAGGCAGCAACTCTACCGCTGCACCACTGGGCCGCCCTTGGGTATCTTCTTTTGTTAAATTTAATATAAAAATACTTTAAATCTATCGTTTGTGAACTGTTCAGGTTGGATCTAAACTATCAATTTATTTTTTCAGCTATTTTCTATTCGATCATTTGGATTGAACACATTCTTCAATCTGGTGAGTTGAATGTTTGTCCCAACATCTGTGCTAACCTTCCTCGACGCCAAACTATGATGAACATTCTGGGATTGAATTAAATCATTTTAAATTAACATAACAGTCCTTCCTCACAAATACAGCAAGCCCTCATTGTAACGGCCTTCTTTATAACGGGTTTTGGTTACAGCAGACTGATCTACCGACTACCTACACCGCCCCTGGTTCGTGACGCTGCCACCGGCCCTCATTGCCTCCCCGGCCACTTCCATACCGTGCCCGCCACCAGCGCCGACCCCAACCCGCACTACGGCCGCCCACGGGCCGCGACCATCAACTCCGCCGATCCTCGCCTCTCCCCCAACCACCACCAACAGGCCGGTGCCATCAACTCATCCAGACTCCAGGACCAGTTCCCCATTGAGTCTGGGTACAGAAGTGTCAAAACGCACACCTCCAGATTCAGGGACCGTTTCTTCCCAGCTGTTATCAGGCAACTGAACCATCCAACTGCCAACTAGAGTCCTGAGCTACTATCTACCACATTGGTATCCCTCAACGTATCTTTGACAATAGGTGCAGGAGTAGGTCATGCGGCCCTTCGAGCCAGCACCGCCATTCACTGTGATCATGGCTGATCATCCCCAATCAGTACCCCATTCCTGCCTTCTCCCCATATCCCTGACTCCGCTATCTTTAAAAGCTCTATCTAACTCCTGAAAGCACCCAGAGAATTGGCCTCCACTGCCTTCTGAGGCAGAGAATTCCACAGATTCACAACTCTCTGGGTGAAAAAGTTTTTCCTCATCTCTGTTTTAAATGGCCTACCCCTTTTTCTTAATCTGTGGCCCCTGGTCCTGATGAGCCTTTACTGGCTTTACCTTGCACTAAACGTTATTCCCTTATCATGTATCTATACACTGTAAATGGCTCGATTGTAAATAATAATAAATTTTATATTTAATGGGCGCCTTTCATACAAAATCTCAAGGACACCTTACATAGTAAACATATAATCGGAATATAACAATAAGGACATCACAGAGACACAAATTAAAAACAGGATTCAATCCAAAAACAGAAAATCAAAAACACAGTGTGAAGAGGGAGCAGCGGCAACCAAATCGCGCCAGCGTCCACTCTCCCTTCACGTCAGCCATCTTGGACACAGACCTACAAGACTACAAATAGACAAAAAAATATCATCCCCCCACAGTGGATAGCACTGTGGAGGAAGGCACAATGTCCAGTCCCCACCCCATGTTCACCCCAAAGTCAGGCCTATTGAGGCCACCGCAATTGCCTCTACGGAGGCCCGATGTCCCTGGCCGTTCTCACCGGGTGGTCTTGCCCCGGCGTCGGGAGAGTCCTCTCGGCGGCTGGGCCACTTGGAACGGCCGCTTCCTGGTTGGAGCCCGCGGCTGCCGAAGCCGACAAGGCCGCGCCGGTTTGGAGCTCCCAGGCTCCCGTTGTTGAAGTCGGCGCCGCCTCTACGCTCCGCAAACCCGCAGCCCGGAGTTGTTGCTCTCGGCGGTCCAGCTCGCCAGAGCTCCAGCGCGTCGCCCCAGGCAAGGGATCGCCCGCTCCACTCCACTCCGCTCCGCTCCGCTCCAGCGCTCCGATGCTGTGCCGCCGCCGAGGCCGAGGTGCTGGGCGGTTCCCGCCAGGAAACGGCGCTCCAAGCCCGCAGGTAGGCCACGAGGACGGATCGACGGGCAGCCCGGAGAAGAAGCTGCCTCACCGACCAGGTAGGGACCTAGAAATAAAGTTGAGACCTACCCCCCCACATTAAAAAGTCCATATCCCCAACAAACGAAAAACAGGACTCACTAAAAACTATAAAAAAAACGAATTAAAACGGACGGCTGCTGGCTAGCAGCCGTTCACCAAGATGGCTCCTCCTCCTCCTGATGTAATTGTAATCATGCATTGTCTTTCCGCTGACTGGTTAGCACGCAACTAAAGCTTTTCCCTGTACCTCGGTACACGTGACAATAAACTAAACTGAACTGGACTGAACTGAGAAGTATCTCGACCCTAAATGACACATCCATCTTCTCCAGTAATGCTGCCTCAACCACTGAGCTGCCCCAGCATATTGTGTCATTTAATGCATTAACCAGCAATAGCAGTTGTTTGTTGCTACTACTTATAATAATCTGAAGAAGGGTCTCGACCCGAAACGTCACCCATTCCTTCTCTCCACAGATTCTGCCTGACCCGCTAAGTTACTCCAGCTTTTTTTGTCTGTCTTCGGTTTAAACCAGCGTCTGCAGTTCCTTCCTACACTCTGTAATCCCTTACTCTGTTATAGCGGACAACCGGCAATAGCAGACATTCAATCATCCCCCCAAGGTTCATTATAACAAGGGTTTACTGTACATTAGATAAATTGATGACAAAACACATCTCAATTATCTTCCCATCATACCTGAGCCATCTCGGCACGGACTTTACCATCGTGGAGCTGCCTGCGGCCTTCGCCGAGGATCACCTGAAGAGGTGCCCCGACCGCTGGGCCTGTGGACTTGGCATCGCGAAGCCGCCGTCTCCGGTGGGATACGGCCGATTCGGGAATTCCGAGCTGCGGGGTGTTCCCGATCCGTCCCGACGTTGGAGTTTCCATCGTCCCGGCAAGAGGGCCTGTACATTGGGCCGTGCGTAGTGGTGACTGCGGTGGGTTCAGGGCCCCGACCACGGGTCCACAGAACAAGGAAGACTGACTGACTGAATGCTTGTGCCTTCCATCACAGCAGGAAGTGCTGGTCCCACTGTGGTGGATGTTTTGTGTGTTATGTTTAATTTCGGTTGTGTATTGTGTTCTTTCTTTCTTGCTGGGAGAGGACCTGCTCATCCACCCAGCTTGCCCTTGAGTAAAACTACACAATGCAGATGGCACCACTCAACCTCGATTACAGTGAAAACCACTTAATGTAATGTAGACACAAAATGCTGGAGAAACTCAGCGGGTGAGGCAGCATCTGTGGAGCGAAGGAATAGGTGACGTTTCGGGTCGAGACCCTTCTTCAGACTGATTTGGTGGGGGGCAGGAAGAAGAAAGGAGGAGGCAGAGACAGTGGGCTGTGGGAGAGCTAGGAAGGGGAGGGGAAGGAGGGAGAAAGCAAGGACTACCTGAAATTGGAGAAGTCAATGTAATGTAATGACTCTGTGATTCTAACTGAACTGAAGGGAATGTCTGTCGCTTCTGTTTTACAGAGGAGTCACAGATCAGGGGAGTACTGGGGTCTACAGTCACTCTCCCCTGCACGTACAGCGGTAGTGTACTGTACACAACCTGCTGGGGTCGAGGGAATTGCTCTTTGTTGGGCTGCTCCAACGAGCTTTTCCAATTTGAGGCGACAAGCACGATCCCTCCTGAATTAAGCTTCAAATATGAACTGCGTGGAGATTTACGGAAGGGCAATGTGTCCCTGACCATAAAGGACCTGGAGAAGAAGGATGAGGGAGTATACTGTTGCCACATCATGATATCTGTCCCTTGGAACGACCTTAAAACAGAACTAAACCTCACAGCCGGCTCCCCTCCTGGTGAGTATGATGCGTGACCTCCGGGACAAATGTGCCTCGGCTTCTCCTGTGCTGCCCCCCCCCCCCCCAACCACCCTTTACAACAGGGTGTGGAGATACAGCATGGAAACGGGCCCTTCGGCCCATCGAGTCCCCACCGACCAGCGGTCACTCATACACTAGCGCAATCCTACACCAACTTTACCACAGCTACATTGTGCCGACCAGCGATCCCCGCACACTAACACTATCCTACACACACTAGGGACAATTTACAATTTTACTGAAGCCAATTAACCCACAAACCTGCACGTCATTGGAGTGTGGGAGGAAACCGGAGCTCCCGGAGAAAACCCACGCAGATCACATGGAGAACGTGCAAACTCCGTACAGACAGCACATGTAGTCAGGATGGAACACGGGTCTCTGGCGCTGTGAGGCAGCAACTCTACCGTTGCACCACCGTGCCACCATTGTTCATGATATCCAAGGGGAGGTTGGTCTAACATCGGAATTTCAAACTTTAGGGGCAGCACTGTGGCACAGCTGGTTCCGACCACTGGCAGTCACGCCCACCCTGCCACTGTGTCAGTGTGTCACCCCAGCCACTGTGCCCCCTGTCACTATGCCACCCCAGCCACTGTGTTACTGTGCCCCCTGTCACTATGCCACCCCAGCCACTGTGCCCCCAGCCACTGTGCCACCCCAGCCACTGTGTTACTGTGCCCCCTGTCACTATGCCACCCCAGCCACTGTGCCCCCCGTCACTATGCCACGGTGTCACTGTGCCCCTGTCACTATGCCACCCCAGCCACTGTGCCCCCTGTCACTATGCCACCCCAGCCACTGTGTTACTGTGCCCCCTGTCACTATGCCACCCCAGCCACTGTGCCCCCTGTCACTATGCCACCCCAGCCACTGTGCCCCCTGTCACTATGCCACCTCAGCCACTGTGCCCCCAGCCACTGTGCCACCCCAGCCACTGTGCCACTCTTACCACCATGCCACTGTGCCCCCTGTCACTCTGTCACTGTGCCACCCCTACCACTGTGCCACCCCTACCACTGTGCCACCCCTACCATTGTGCCACCCCAACCACTGTGCCACCCCTACCACTGCCACCCTCACCACTCTGTCTGTGCCCTGGGGAATGATCCCATCCCGAGTCTAAATCCAAAATGCTTTCTTTGTTCTCCAGATGAAACGACTGTCAGCTATGGAACCATTAATGCCACCGCGGAACAACCTACCAAAGCTCCCGATCAGGTGAGAACATGGCCACGATTCTCCCACCACCTCTCCAGCTCCCATCCTTCCCTCCCTCAGCCCCGGCATCTGTCCCCACCATTAGAGTGGAGGCTGTGCAAGGAATCCTGTTGCAGTCGGCCTCAACATTTGATCTCCCTCCCGTCAGTACTCACTCCTCACGGTCTCAAGGCTCACTCCGCCGATACGCATAGAAACATAGACAATAGGTACGGGAGTAGGCCATTCGGCCCTTCGAGCCAGCACTGCCATTCAATATGATCATTGCTGATCATCCAGAATCAGTACCCAGTTCCTGCTTTTTCACCCTTATCCCCTGATTCAGTTTGCTCTAAGAGCTAACCCCAACTCTCTCCTGAATACATACACATGCTTCTTGTTATGCCAACTGACCAATTCACTGATTCTCAGTCCAATTGAGCAGCAGCCAAGGAATTGCATTTGCTGGAATTTGGAGAAAAAAAACAAAGTGCTGGAGGAACTCAGCGGGTCAGGCAGCATCTGTGGAGGGAATGGACAGGTGACGTTTCGGGACAGGACGCTTCTTCAGACTGAAGCATCTTCTCTGCTCCCAGTCTGAAGAAGGGGCCCGGCCTGAAACGTCATCTATCCATTCCTTCCACAGATGCTGCCTGACCTACTGAGTAGTTCCAGCACATTGTGCTTTGAGTATCTGATTCTCAAGAGCTTCCCCAACTTTGTGCATCTACCCTCATCTTCCTTTTAGTTTAGTTTAGTTTAGTTCAGAGATACAGCCTGGAAACTGGCCCTTCGGCCCAGCGAGTCCGTGCCGACCATCGATCACTCGTTCACACACTAGTTCTATGTTATCCCACTTTCTCATCCACTCCCTACACACTGGGGGCCAATTAACCTACAAAACCGCACGTCTTTGGGATGTGGGAGGAGACCGGAGTAAATCCACGCGGTCACCGGGAAAACTTACAAACTCCGCACTGACAGCGCCCAAGGTCAGGATCGAACTTGGATCTCTGGTGCTGTGAGGCAGGGGTCCACCAGCTCACTGCTGTACTGAACCTTTAGGAGTAGCGTCTGACCTGTGCTGTAATGCAAACACCACCAATACAACCTTCTGCAGCATGGGTGCCGGTCACGGGGAGGTGATTAACACTCAGTGTTTGCCTTGTTTAGCATAGTTTACTTTAGAGATATATTGTGGAAACAGGTCCTTCGGCCCACTGAGTCCAGGCTGACCAACAATCACCCATGCACTCGATCCATCCTACACACTAGGGATAAGTTACAGAAACCAATTAACCTTCAAACCTGCACGTCTTTGGAGTGTGGGAAGAAACCGGAGCGCCCGGAGAAAACCCACTCGGTCACGGGGAGAAGGCACAATCTCTGCACGGAAAGCAACTGTAGTCAGGATCGAACCTGGATCTCTGTCGCTGTGAGGCAGCAACTCCACTGTGACTAGTTTGTGTACAAAGTCATGAGAGGAATAGATCGGGTGGATGCACAGACACTGTTGCCCAGAGTAGGGGAATCGAGGACCAGAGGACATAGTTCAAGGTGAAGGGGAAACGATTTAATGGGAATCTGAGGGGTAACTTTTTCACACAGAGGGTGGTGGGTGTATGGAACAAGCTACCAGAGGAGGTAGTTGAGGCTGGGACTATCCCAACGTTTAAGAAACAGTTGGACAGGTACATGGATAGGACAGGTTTGGAGGAATATGGACCAAACACGGGCAGGTGAGACTAGTGTAGCTGGGACATGTTGGCCGGTGGGCAAGTTGGGCCGAAGGGCCTGTTTCCATGAGTCTACCACCACGCCACCACACTGCCCAAATGTATCTGGCCGATAAAGGTGGGCACGGGCAAAACCGATGCCAGAGCCGGCAAAAGGGAATGAATTGAAAATCCTCGGTCTATAGGCACAACCAGCTGGAGTAACTCGGGTTGAGACCCTTCCTCCTGACATTTCTGGTCGGGCTACGTGACAACTCTCAGACACCTCCTTCTACCTATCCATGGACTCGCTGCTAATCCTCTGTCTAAAACTCTTACATGTATCCTTTCCCTTAAAACATCAGATAGACGCGGCTGTGATCCAAGACATCGTAATCGAGACCCGAAGCTTCAAGGAGAAAGCATGCAACAGATCTGCCGCAGGAGGACCAGACAAGGTGAGGTGACACCCTATCCTGCAGGATCTTTACACAGAGGCAACATTTCATTCTCTACCACATTTAATCGGCCAAGTGTCCATAACATCCTTCAACTTCACGGGAAGGAGAAGTGAACCAACTTCAGTGTTCGACACAAAATGCTGGAGTAACTCAGCGGGACAGGCAGCATCTCTGGAGAGAAGGAATAGGTGATGGGTCGAGGCCCGAATCGTCACCCATTCTTTCTCTCCAGAGATGCTGCCTGTCCCGCTGAGTTACTCCAGCATTTTTTTTCAATTCAATTCAATTCAATTCAATTCAATTTATTTGTCATTTGGACCCCTTGAGGTCCAAACGAAATGTCGTTTCTGCAGCCATACATTACAAAACAAAAAAGACCTGAGACACAACACAGTTTACACAAACATCCATCACATCGCTGTGATGGAAGGCAAAAAAAACGTATCTCTCCACTGCACTCTCCCCCCCGATGTCAGAGTCAGAGTCAAAGTCAAAGCCCCCGGCTGGCGATGGCGATTGTCCCGCGGCCATTAAAGCCGCGCCGGGTGATGCAAGGTCTTGGTGTTAGAGCACCCGGCGTGCGCTCGCAAAGTCCCGCGGCCATTCCAAGCCGCGCGGGGCGATGGTGTAAGGCCCTGCAGTTCCTTCCCACACACACACAACATCAGTGTTCTCCCCACGGCTGTCAATTTACATCAGACCTTTAATTTTAGATACAGTGTTTAATTTGGAGATACAGTGTGGAAACAGGCCCTTCAGCCCACCGAGTCCTCGCCAACCAGCGATCCCCAGCACTATCCTACACACACTAGAGACAATTTACATTTATACCAAGCCAATTAACCTGCAAACCTGTACGTCTATGGAGTGTGGGTGGAAATCAAAGATTTCGGAGAAAACCCACGCAAGTCACGGGGGAAACGTACAAACGCCGTACAGACAGCACCCGCTGTCAGGATTGAACCCGGGTCTCTGGCGCTGTGAGGCAGCAACTCTACCGCTGCGCCACCGTGCCACCCATCTTCCTTATCATTTTCAAAGTTTTGAACAAATCTTACAATTGTTCCATGTTTTCTTTCCTCTAACACGGAAGAAGGACACGCAGGCTGCGCTCCCAGACATTGTAAAGAAGTTTCAAAGCTTCAAGGACAAAGCATGCAACAGTACTGATGCTGGAATTGCAATGGAGGTGAGCTCTCTCTGCACGCACTATCCTGCAGCAGTTTTAGGCCAGGCACCATTTCATTCATTTAGTTTGAGAGATGCAGCATTCAAACAGGCCCTTCGGCCCATTGAGTCCATGCTGACCATCATCTCCTTTATACCCCCTTTAAACTTTGACCCTCTCACTTTAAACCTATGCCCTCTAGTTTAGTTTAGTTTAGTTTAGAGATACAGTGTGGAAACAGGCCCTTCAGCCCACCGAGTCTGTGCCGACCAGCGATCCCCATACATTAACACTATCCTACACACACTCGGGACAATTTTTACATTTACCAAGCCAATTAACCTACAAACCTGTACGTCTTTGGAGTGTGGGAGGAAACCGAAGATCTAGGAGAAAAAACCACGCAGGTCATGGGGAGAACGTACAAACCCTGTACAGACAGCGCCCGTGGTCGGGTTCGAACCCGGGTCTCCGGTGCTGCACTCGCTGTAAGGCAGCAACTCTACCGCTGAGCCACCGTGACCACCCATAGTGTTGGACATTTAATCCGAGGGTCACCAATGAGGTAGATAGTAGGCTCATACAAAAAGCTAGAGTAACTCAGCGGGACAGGCAGCATCACTGGAGAGAAGGAATGGGTGATGTTCCGGGTCGAGGCCCTCCCTCAGACTGAACCAGAGTTCAGGAGTGCTCTCTGGCTGGGTCATTTTAGTCGGCATGGACGAGATGGGCCGAAGGGCCACTTTCTGTGCCACGTGACTCTGTGACACCAAGAATTTCAGCGCTCGGCACAATTTGAAAGTGAAGTGTAGCCAATATTTTCAAGAGAGAGTTAGATTTAGCTCTTCGGGCTAACAGAATCAAGCAATATGGGGAATTAACAGGAACGGGGTACTGATTCTGGAAGATCAGCCATGATCATATTGAATGGCGGTATTGGTTCGAAGGGCCGAATGGCCTATTCCTGCACCTATTGTCTGTGTTTCTATGAGTTGTAGCATTCTGATGACCCATGGTCAGTCAGTCATGACTGAGGGCGGCCTACGAGCATTCTGATGAATTTCATTGCAATAATAACTCACACAATACACTCATAGAAACATAGAAAATAGGTGCAGGAGTAGGCCATTCAACCCTTCGAGCCTGCACCGCCATACAATATGATCATGGCTGATCATCCAACTCAATATCCTGTACCTGCCATCTCTCCATACCCCCTGATCCCTTCAGCCACAAGGGCCACATCTAACTCCCTCTTAAATATAGCCAATGAACTGGCCTCAACTACCTTCTGTGGCAGAGAATTCCACAGATTCTCCACTCTCTGTGTGAAAAATGTTTTTCTCATCTCGGTCCTAAAAGATTTCCCCCTTATCCTTAAACTGTGACCCCTTGTTCTGGACTTCCCCAACATCGGGAACAATCTTCCTGCATCTAGCCTGTCCAACCCCTTAAGAATTTTGTAAGTTTCTATAAGATCCCCCCCTCAATCTTCTAAATTCTTGCGAGCACAAGCCGAGTCTATCCAGTCTTTCTTCATATGAAAGTCCTGACACCCCAGGAATCAGTCTGGTGAACCTTCTCTGTACTCCCTCTATGGCAAGAATGTCTTTCCTCAGATTAGGGTTAATCTAATCTGATCATTGTTTCCACTAAAATATCTGTTCTTGTGATATGAATCATTCCGCAAAGACAATGTGTGATGGATTTTAAAATGTTTTATGTTTATGTAACAACACGGCCTCTCCTCTCGCAAGGCGCTCAGTAATTTCTCCCAGTCGGTGTTGGCCAGCCCGGAGGAATGGAGCCGCCTGAAGAAGCAGCAGCAGCAGGCAGCACTTGGCCACCTGCTGCAGGCCATGGAGGTTGCCATCGCCGACGCTGCCCTCAACCTACTCCTCAACAACAAGACGCGCTATTTGTCGCCCACCATCGGTAAGGGCCACAGTGGCGCAGCGGTAGAGTTGCTGCCTTGCAGCGCCGGAGACCCGGGTTCACCTGCACAACATCTGTCCATTGACTTATCTGTACAACATCTGTCCATTGATTGACCTGTACAACATCTGTCTATGTGTAGAAAAGAACTGCAGATGCTGGTTTAAATTGAAGACAGACTCAACATGCCGGAGTAACTCAGCGGGACAGGCAGCATCAGTCTGAAGAAAGGTCTCGCTGGTTCACAAGATTGATCCCTGGGACCTCTTTTGGGGAAGGGACTCGAGCACTAGAACCCGAGGGGAACCAATATCCTGGCGGGGAGATATGCAAAGGCTACTGGGGAGACTTTAAACTAGAATGGTTGGGGGGAGGGAGTCAAATAGAGAAAGCTAGTAGACAGTGGGTGAGGCATGAGTCAGCGAAGGGAAGCACCCAGACCCAACATGTAGGGAAGAAAGAAGAAAAAGATAATAAACAGTGAATAAGAGGTACACAAAAATGCGGGAGAAACTCAGCGGGTGCAGCAGCATCTATGGAGCGAAGGAAATAGGCGACGTTTCGGGCCGAAACCCTTCTTCAGACTGAGTGAATAAGAGGTGGTGGGTTTCTTAAATGTGTATATTTTAATGCTAGGAGCATTGGAAGTAAGGTGGATGAGCTTAGAGCCTGGATTGACACCTGGAAGTATGATGTTGTGGCGATTAGTGAAACATGGTTGCAGGATGACTGTGATTTGAAACTAAATATTCCAGGATTTCATTGCTTCAGGTGTGATAGAATTGGTGGGGCAAGAGGTGGAGGTGTTGCATTGCTTGTCAGGGATGATATTACAGCAGTGCTTTGGCAGAATAGATTAGAGGGCTCGTCTAGGGAGGCTATTTGGGTGGAACTGAGAAATGGAAAAGGTGTAGCAACACTTATAGGGGTGTATTATAGCACGCCTAATGGGGAGCGATAATTGGAAGAGCAAATATGTAACGAGATAGCAGATATTAGTAGTAAGCACAAGGTAGTGATTGTGGGAGATTTCGATTATCCACACATAGACTGGGAAACACATTCTGTAAATGGGCTGGATGGTTTGGAGTTTGTAAAATGTGCGCAGGATAGTTTTTTGCAGCAATACATAGAGGTGAGAAGGGGCTGTGAGATGAGACAGGTCAGGTGGCGGAGGTATGTATTGGGGAGCACCGGGTCCAGTGATCACAATACCATTAGTTTCAATATAATTATGGAGAAGGTCAGAACTGAACCTAGGGTTGAGATTTTTGAATGGACAAAGGCTAACTTTGAGGAGATGTGAAAGGATTTAAAGGGAGTGAATTGGGACATTTTGTTTTATGGGAAGTATGTACTAGAGAAATGGAAGACATTTAAAGGTGAAATTTTAAGTACAGAATCTTTATATCCCTGTTCGGTTGAAAGGAGAGAGTAATAATTGGAAAGAGCCATGGTTTTCAAGGGAAATTGGACACGGTTCGGAAAAAGAGAAAGAGCTACAATAATTATAGGCAGCATGGAGTAAGTGAGGTTCTTGTGGAGCAGGGCCGGCCTTAGGAGGTGCGGGGCCCAATTGGGAATTCGTAGAAATATAAATAAATAATTATAATTGAGTCGCGTGTCCCTGCTTTCTCCTCCCCAGCTCTCCCTCAGCCCTTTTCCAGCTCTCCCTCAACCCATATGACAATAAAACACTCTTGACTCTTGAAAGTCTATCACCTCCATGATCACCCCTGATAGTGTGATCCAGGCACCCTATGTGAAGAAAGGAGGAGGCAGAGACAGTGGGCTGTGGGAGAGCTAGGAAGGGGAGGGGAAGGAGGGAGAAAGCAAGGACTACCTGAAATTGGAGAAGTCAATGTAATGTAATGACTCTGTGATTCTAACTGAACTGAAGGGAATGTCTGTCGCTTCTGTTTTACAGGGGAGTCACAGATAAGGGGAGTACTGGGGTCTACAGTCACTCTCCCCTGCACGTACAGCAGTCGTGTACTGTACACAACCTGCTGGGGTCGAGGGGAATGCCCTTGGTTGGGCTGCTCCAACAAGCTTTTCCAATTTGAGGCGACAAGCACGATCCGTCCTGAATTAAGCTCCAAATATGAACTGCATGGAGATTTACGGAAGGGCAATGTGTCCCTGACCATAAAGGACCTGGAGAAGAAGGATGAGGGAGTATACTGTTGCCGCATCATGGTATCTGGCCTTTGGAACGACAATAAAACAGAACTAAACCTCATAGCCGGCTCCCCTCCTGGTAAGTATGATGCGTGACCTCCGGGACAAATGTGCCCCGGCTTCTACCATGCTCCCCCCCCCCCCCCCCAACCACCCTTTACAACAGGGTGTGGAGATACAGCATGGAAACGGGCCCTTCGGCCCATCGAGTCCCCACCGACCAGCGGTCACTCATACACTAGCGCAATCCTACACCAACTTTACCACAGCTACATTGTGCCGACCAGCGATCCCCGCACACTAACACTATCCTACACACACTAGGGACAATTTACTATTTTACTGAAGCCAATTAACCCACAAACCTGCACGTCATTGGAGTGTGGGAGGAAACCGGAGCTCCCGGAGAAAACCCACGCAGGTCACATGGAGAACGTGCAAACTCCGTACAGACAGCATATGTAGTCAGGATGGAATACGGGTCTCTGGCGCTGTGAGGCAGCAACTCTACCGTTGCGCCACCGTGCCACCATCGTTCATGATATCCAAGGGGAGGTTGGTCTAACATCGGAATTTCAAACTTTAGGGGCAGCACTGTGGCACAGCTGGTTCCGACCACTGGCAGTCATGCCCACCATGCCACTGTGTCAGTGTGCCACCCCAGCCACTGTGC
Organism: Amblyraja radiata; assembly: GCF_010909765.2. Lineage (NCBI taxonomy): Eukaryota > Metazoa > Chordata > Chondrichthyes > Rajiformes > Rajidae > Amblyraja > Amblyraja radiata. The sequence continues at coordinate 12,309,782 of NC_045990.1, forward strand.
CCCCTGTCACTATGCCCCCTGTCACTATGCCCCCAGCCACTGTGCCCCCCGTCACTATGCCACCCCAGCCACTGTGTCACCCCAGCCACTGTGCCCCCTGTCACTGTGCCCCCAGCCACTGTGCCATCCCAGCCACTGTGCCACTCTTACCACCATGCCACTGTGCCCCCTGTCACTCTGTCACTGTGCCACCCCTACCACTGTGCCACCCCTACCATTGTGCCACCCCTACCACTGTGCCACCCCTACCACTGCCACCCTCACCACTCTGTCTGTGCCCTGGTGAATGATCCCATCCCCAGTCTAAATCCAAAATGCTTTCTTTGTTCTCCAGATGAAACGACTGTCAGCTATGGAACCATTAATGCCACCACAGAACAATCTACCAAAGCTCCCGATCAGGTGAGAACATGGCCACGATTCTCCCACCACCTCTCCAGCTCCCATCCTTCCCTCCCTCAGCCCCGGCATCTGTCCCCACCATTAGAGTGGAGGCTGTGCAAGGAATCCTGTTGCAGTCGGCCTCAACATTTGATCTCCCTCCCGTCAGTACTCACTCCTCACGGTCTCAAGGCTCACTCCGCCGATACGCATAGAAACATAGACAATAGGCACGGGAGTAGGCCATTCGGCCCTTCGAGCCAGCACTGCCATTCAATATGATCATTGCTGATCATCCAGAATCAGTACCCAGTTCCTGCTTTTTCACCCTTATCCCCTGATTCAGTTAGCTCTAAGAGCTAACACCAATTCTCTCCTGAATACATACACATGCTTCTTGTCATGCCAACTGACCAATTCACTGATTCTCAGTCCAATTGAGCAGCAGCCAAGGAATTGCATTTGCTGGAATTTGGAGAAAAAAAACAAAGTGCTGGAGGAACTCAGCAGGTCAGGCAGCATCTGTGGAGGGAATGGACAGGTGACGTTTCAGGCCGGGACGCTTCTTCAGACTGAAGCATCTTCTCTGCTCGCAGTCTGAAGAAGGGGCCTGGCCTGAAACGTCATCTATCCATTCTTTCCACAGATGCTGCCTGACCTACTGAGTAGTTCCAGCACATTGTGCTTTGAGTATCTGATTCTCAAGAGCTTCCCCAACTTTGTGCATCTACCCTCATCTTCCTTTTAGTTTAGTTTAGTTTAGTTCAGAGATACAGCCTGGAAACTGGCCCTTCGGCCCAGCGAGTCCGTGCCGACCATCGATCACTCGTTCACACACTAGTTCTATGTTATCCCACTTTCTCATCCACTCCCTACACACTGGGGGCCAATTAACCTACAAAACCGCACGTCTTTGGGATGTGGGAGGAGACCGGAGTAAATCCACGCGGTCACCGGGAAAACTTACAAACTCCGCACTGACAGCGCCCAAGGTCAGGATCGAACTTGGATCTCTAGTGCTGTGAGGCAGGGGTCCACCAGCTCACTGCTGTACTGAACCTTTAGGAGTAGCGTCTGACCTGTGCTGTAATGCAAACACCACCAATACAACCTTCTGCAGCATGGGTGCCGGTCACGGGGAGGTGATTAACACTCAGTGTTTGCCTTGTTTAGCATAGTTTACTTTAGAGATATATTGTGGAAACAGGTCCTTCGGCCCACTGAGTCCAGGCTGACCAACAATCACCCATGCACTCGATCCATCCTACACACTAGGGATAAGTTACAGAAACCAATTAACCTTCAAACCTGCACGTCTTTGGAGTGTGGGAAGAAACCGGAGCGCCCGGAGAAAACCCACTCGGTCACGGGGAGAAGGCACAATCTCTGCACGGAAAGCAACCGTAGTCAGGATCGAACCTGGATCTCTGTCGCTGTGAGGCAGCAACTCCACGGTGACTAGTTTGTGTACAAAGTCATGAGAGGAATAGATCGGGTGGATGCACAGACACTGTTGCCCAGAGTAGGGGAATCGAGGACCAGAGGACATAGTTCAAGGTGAAGGGGAAACGATTTAATGGGAATCTGAGGGGTAACTTTTTTACACAGAGGGTGGTGGGTGTATGGAACAAGCTACCAGAGGAGGTAGTTGAGGCTGGGACTATCCCAACGTTTAAGAAACAGTTGGACAGGTACATGGATAGGACAGGTTTGGAGGAATATGGACCAAACACGGGCAGGTGAGACTAGTGTAGCTGGGACATGTTGGCCGGTGGGCAAGTTGGGCCGAAGGGCCTGTTTCCATGAGTCTACCACCACGCCACCACACTGCCCAAATGTATCTGGCCGATAAAGGTGGGCACGGGCAAAACCGATGCCAGAGCCGGCAAAAGGGAATGAATTGAAAATCCTCGGTCTATAGGCACAACCAGCTGGAGTAACTCGGGTTGAGACCCTTCCTCCTGACATTTCTGGTCGGGCTACGTGACAACTCTCAGACACCTCCTTCTACCTATCCATGGACTCGCTGCTAATCCTCTGTCTAAAACTCTTACATGTATCCTTTCCCTTAAAACATCAGATAGACGCGGCTGTGATCCAAGACATCGTAAACGAGATCCGAAGCTTCAAGGAGAAAGCATGCAACAGATTTGTCGCAGGAGGACCGGACAAGGTGAGGTGACACCCTATCCTGCAGGATCTTTACACAGAGGCAACATTTCATTCTCTACCACATTTAATCGGCCAAGTGTCCATAACATCCTTCAACTTCACGGGAAGGAGAAGTGAACCAACTTCAGTGTTCGACACAAAATGCTGGAGTAACTCAGCGGGACAGGCAGCATCTCTGGAGAGAAGGAATAGGTGATGGGTCGAGGCCCGAATCGTCACCCATTCTTTCTCTCCAGAGATGCTGCCTGTCCCGCTGAGTTACTCCAGCATTTTTTTTCAATTCAATTCAATTCAATTCAATTCAATTTATTTGTCATTTGGACCCCTTGAGGTCCAAACGAAATGTCGTTTCTGCAGCCATACATTACAAAACAAAAAAGACCCGAGACACAACACAGTTTACACAAACATCCATCACATCGCTGTGATGGAAGGCAAAAAAAACGTATCTCTCCACTGCACTCTCCCCCCCGATGTCAGAGTCAGAGTCAAAGTCAAAGCCCCCGGCTGGCGATGGCGATTGTCCCGCGGCCATTAAAGCCACGCCGGGTGATGCAAGGTCGCGCACCGGGTCTTGGTGTTAGAGCACCCGGCGTGCGCTCGCAAAGTCCCGCGGCCATTCCAAGCCGCGCGGGGCGATGGTGTAAGGCCCTGCAGTTCCTTCCCACACACACACACAACATCAGTGTTCTCTCCACGGCTGTCAATTTTCATCAGACCTTTAATTTTAGATACAGTGTTTAATTTGGAGATACAGTGTGGAAACAGGCCCTTCAGCCCACCGAGTCCTCGCCAACCAGCGATCCCCAGCACTGTCCTACACACACTAGAGACAATTTACATTTATACCAAGCCAATTAACCTGCAAACCTGTACGTCTATGGAGTGTGGGTGGAAATCGAAGATTTCGTAGAAAACCCACGCAAGTCACGGGGGGAACGTACAAACTCCGTACAGACAGCACCCGCAGTCAGGATTGAACCCGGGTCTCTGGCGCTGTGAGGCAGCAACTCTACCGCTGCGCCACCGTGCCACCCATCTTCCTTATCATTTTCAAAGTTTTGAACAAATCTTACAATTGTTCCATGTTTTCTTTCCTCTAACACGGAAGAAGGACACGCAGGCTGCGCTTCCAGACATTGTAAAGAAGATTCAAAGCTTCAAGGACAAAGCATGCAACAGTACTGATGCTGGAATTGTAATGGAGGTGAGCTCTCTCTGCACGCACTATCCTGCAGCAGTTTTAGGCCAGGCACCATTTCATTCATTTAGTTTGAGAGATGCAGCATTCAAACAGGCCCTTCGGCCCATTGAGTCCATGCTGACCATCATCTCCTTTATACCCCCTTTAAACTTTGACCCTCTCACTTTAAACCTATGCCCTCTAGTTTAGTTTAGTTTAGTTTAGAGATACAGTGTGGAAACAGGCCCTTCAGCCCACCGAGTCTGTGCCGACCAGCGATCCCCATACATTAACACTATCCTACACACACTCGGGACAATTTTTACATTTACCAAGCCAATTAACCTACAAACCTGTACGTCTTTGGAGTGTGGGAGGAAACCGAAGATCTAGGAGAAAAAAACATGCAGGTCACGTGGAGAACGTACAAACCCTGTACAGACAGCGCCCGTGGTCGGGATCGAACCCGGGTCTCCGGCGCTGCACTCGCTGTAAGGCAGCAACTCTACCGCTGCGCCACCGTGACCGCCCGTAGTCTTGGACATTTAATCCGAGGGTCACCAATGAGGTAGATAGTAGGCTCATACAAAAAGCTAGAGTAACTCAGCGGGACAGGCAGCATCACTGGAGAGAAGGAATGGGTGATGTTCCGGGTCGAGGCCCTCCCTCAGACTGAACCAGAGTTCAGGAGTGCTCTCTGGCTGGGTCATTTTAGTTGGCATGGACGAGATGGGCCGAAGGGCCACTTTCTGTGCCACGTGACTCTGTGACACCAAGAATTTCAGCGCTCGGCACAATTTGAAAGTGAAGTGTAGCCAATATTTTCAAGAGAGAGTTAGATTTAGCTCTTCGGGCTAACAGAATCAAGCAATATGGGGAATTAACAGGAACGGGGTACTGATTCTGGAAGATCAGCCATGATCATATTGAATGGCGGTATTGGTTCGAAGGGCCGAATGGCCTATTCCTGCACCTATTGTCTGTGTTTCTATGAGTTGTAGCATTCTGATGACCCATGGTCAGTCAGTCATGACGGAGGGCGGCCTACGAGCATTCTGATGAATTTCATTGCAATAATAACTCACACAATACACTCATAGAAACATAGAAAATAGGTGCAGGAGTAGGCCATTCAACCCTTCGAGCCTGCACCGCCATTCAATATGATCACGGCTGATCATCCAACTCAATATCCTGTACCTGCCATCTCTCCATACCCCCTGATCCCTTCAGCCACAAGGGCCACATCTAACTCCCTCTTAAATATAGCCAATGAACTGGCCTCAACTACCTTCTGTGGCAGAGAATTCCACAGATTCACCACTCTCTGTGTGAAAAATGTTTTTCTCATCTCGGTCCTAAAAGATTTCCCCCTTATCCTTAAACTGTGACCCCTTATTCTGGACTTCCCCAACATCGGGAACAATCTTCCTGCATCTAGCCTGTCCAACCCCTTAAGAATGTTGTAAGTTTCTATAAGATCCCCCCCTCAATCTTCTAAATTCTTGCGAGCACAAGCCGAGTCTATCCAGTCTTTCTTCATATGAAAGTCCTGACACCCCAGGAATCAGTCTGGTGAACCTTCTCTGTACTCCCTCTATGGCAAGAATGTCTTTCCTCAGATTAGGGTTAATCTAATCTGATCATTGTTTCCACTAAAATATCTGTTCTTGTGATATGAATCATTCCGCAAAGACAATGTGTGATGGATTTTAAAATGTTTTATGTTTATGTAACAACACGGCCTCTCCTCTCGCAAGGCGCTCAGTAATTTCTCCCAGTCGGTGTTGGCCAGCCCGGAGGAATGGAGCCGCCTGAAGAAGCAGCAGCAGCAGGCAGCACTTGGCCACCTGCTGCAGGCCATGGAGGTTGCCATCGCCGACGCTGCCCTCAACCTACTCCTCAACAACAAGAAGCGCTATTCGTCGCCCACCATCGGTAAGGGCCACAGTGGCGCAGCGGTAGAGTTGCTGCCTTGCAGCGCCGGAGACCCGGGTTCACCTGCACAACATCTGTCCATTGACTTATCTGTACAACATCTGTCCATTGATTGACCTGTACAACATCTGTCTATGTGTAGAAAAGAACTGCAGATGCTGGTTTAAATTGAAGACAGACTCAACATGCCGGAGTAACTCAGCGGGACAGGCAGCATCAGTCTGAAGAAAGGTCTCGCTGGTTCACAAGATTGATCCCTGGGACCTCTTTTGGGGAAGGGACTCGAGCACTAGAACCCGAGGGGAACCAATATCCTGGCGGGGAGATATGCAAAGGCTACTGGGGAGACTTTAAACTAGAATGGTTGGGGGGAGGGAGTCAAATAGAGAAAGCTAGTAGACAGTGGGTGAGGCATGAGTCAGCGAAGGGAAGCACCCAGACCCAACATGTAGGGAAGAAAGAAGAAAAAGATAATAAACAGTGAATAAGAGGTACACAAAAATGCGGGAGAAACTCAGCGGGTGCAGCAGCATCTATGGAGCGAAGGAAATAGGCGACGTTTCGGGCCGAAACCCTTCTTCAGACTGAGTGAATAAGAGGTGGTGGGTTTCTTAAATGTGTATATTTTAAAGCTAGGAGCATTGGAAGTAAGGTGGATGAGCTTAGAGCCTGGATTGACACCTGGAAGTATGATGTTGTGGCGATTAGTGAAACATGGTTGCAGGATGGCTGTGATTTGAAACTAAATATTCCAGGATTTCGTTGCTTCAGGTGTGATAGAATTGGTGGGGCAAGAGGTGGAGGTGTTGCATTGCTTGTCAGGGATGATATTACAGCAGTGCTTTGGCAGAATAGATTAGAGGGCTCGTCTAGGGAGGCTATTTGGGTGGAACTGAGAAATGGAAAAGGTGTAGCAACACTTATAGGGGTGTATTATAGCACGCCTAATGGGGAGCGATAATTGGAAGAGCAAATATGTAACGAGATAGCAGATATTAGTAGTAAGCACAAGGTAGTGATTGTGGGAGATTTCGATTTTCCACACATAGACTGGGAAACACATTCTGTAAATGGGCTGGATGGTTTGGAGTTTGTAAAATGTGCGCAGGATAGTTTTTTGCAGCAATACATAGAGGTGAGAAGGGGCTGTGAGATGAGACAGGTCAGGTGGCGGAGGTATGTATTGGGGAGCACTCGGGTCCAGTGATCACAATACCATTAGTTTCAATATAATTATGGAGAAGGTCAGAACTGAACCTAGGGTTGAGATTTTTGAATGGACAAAGGCTAACTTTGAGGAGATGTGAAAGGATTTAAAGGGAGTGAATTGGGACATTTTGTTTTATGGGAAGTATGTACTAGAGAAATGGAAGACATTTAAAGGTGAAATTTTAAGTACAGAATCTTTATGTCCCTGTTCGGTTGAAAGGAGAGAGTAATAATTGGAAAGAGCCATGGTTTTCAAGGGAAATTGGACACGGTTCGGAAAAAGAGAAAGAGCTACAATAATTATAGGCAGCATGGAGTAAGTGAGGTTCTTGTGGAGCAGGGCCGGCCTTAGGAGGTGCGGGGCCCAATTGGGAATTCGTAGAATATAATAATTATAATTGAGTCGCGTGTCCCTGCTTTCTCCTCCCCAGCTCTCCCTCAGCCCTTTTCCAGCTCTCCCTCAACCCATATGACAATAAAACACTCTTGACTCTTGAAAGTCTATCACCTCCATGATCACCCCTGATAGTGTGATCCAGGCACCCTATGTGTCAATAAAAAGTGTCTCTAATTTTCTCAGTAACCTCCACAATAATATTGGCCCATTTATAGATATCAACCAATTCAGTCAGAATGTTCTTCCCAAGGGTGGAAATGTCAAAGACTAGAGGGCGTAGCTTAAAAGTGAAAGATGCAAAGTTTAAAGGAGATATGCTGGGCAAGTTTATTTACACAGAGAACGGTAGGTGCTGGAATGTGCTGCCAGGGTTGGTTGTGGAGGCAGATGCGATATTATAGTATAAGAGGCTTTTTGATGGGCATGTAGATAAACAGGAGGGATATGGATCATATACAGGCAGAGGACATTCGTTTATCTTGGGAGACACAAAATGTTGGAGTAACTCACCGGGTCAGACAACATCTCTGGAGAAAAGAAATAGGGGACGTATCGGGCTGAGACCCTTCTTCAGATCGCAACCCGAAACGTCACCTTCTCTAGAGATACTGTCTGACTCCAGCTTTTTGTGTCTATCTTCGGTTTAAACCAGCATCTGCAGTTTGACCTTGTTGTCATGTTTGGCTTGGACATTGTGGGCCGGGGGGGGCTGAACTGTTCTATGTTCTATATGTTCTCCCAGCCGTATCCCTTCTCTTGTAGTGTCTGTATTTTCTGCCTGGAAGACGTTCAGTTCAATTTATCTGCAGGGGGGAACAGGGCCACTTGTCAGGGTACATGTTGGACAAAAGCAGAGAATCAGGAGTGTTTCCAATGATTCCTGTGTTGATGAGGCTTGCAGTCAGAGTCATACAGCACGGAAACAGGCCCTTCGACCCAACTCATCCATGCTCCATCTAAGTTAGTCCCATTTACAAACATTTGGTCCATATCCCACTGAGCACGTCTTACCCATGTACCTGTCCAAGTGTCTGTTAAATGTTATTATAGCATCTGCCGCAATTATCTCCTCTGTCACCTCATTCCATATATCTGCCCCCCTCTGTGTGAAACAGTTGCCCCTCAACGTCCTATTAAATTTGCCCCTCTCTTAAACCTGTGTCGTCTGGTTTTTGATTCCCCTGCTCTGGATAAAAACTGTGCACTCACCCTATCTATTCCCCTCATATAACCATATAACAATTACAGCACGGAAACAGGCCATCTCGGCCCTACAAGTCCGTGCCGAACAACTTTTTTTCCCTTAGTCCCACCTGCCTGCACTCATGCCATAACCCTCCATTCCCTTCTCATCTCATGATTTCATACACCTCTATAAGATCTGACCTCAGTGTGGGGTAAGACCATGCCGGGCGGAGAGTGGGTGAAGAGTGACAAGGATGTGAGAGTGAGCTCCTGTCACACTCTGTGCATCACTCCCTCGTCACTCGCAGTCTCTCTCTCCTCACCATCCATGCTGTCGATGTTTGTATCTCTGTCCCTTTCTGCAACAGATGTGGACGAATGCGAGCATGGGCACCAGTGCAGCGCCAACATGACCTGTCGCAACACCTTTGGGAGTCACCTCTGTGTCTGTGGAGCGGGATATCACCCAGGGCCAGGACAGACACACCAGACCTGTCAAGGTAAGCTCAGACTTAGGATGAGAGCTGATGTTCAGGGAATCAAAACTGGAGATGACGGAAACACTCACCAAGTCAGGCAGAAGCTGTGGAAGGGACGGCAGGGACTGATTAGTGATGGTTAACATGGTTCTCTGGGTGGGAAATTGTGGATTACAACTTTGATTGGGTGCTTTGAAAAGGTGACAAAGAAGGCACTTGCCATGTTTGCCTTCATTGGTCGGGGCATTCAGTACAACAGCTGAGATGTTGTGTTACAATTGTGTAAATGTCGATGAGGCCACACTTGGAATATTGAGAACACTTCAGGTCGCCCAATCTAACGTTGCACATGGTGGGAGCACCATAGTGGAGCTCTGGGTGAGGGGCAGAGGTGAGATCTACTCTGCCCGATGGGTGAACATCAGGAGGGTGACAGGTGAAGTCTGCAGGTGACACTGACATCTCTTTCATGTGATTCTTACACCAGTCGATCCACTCGTTTGTTCCGACTCGGGAAAGCGGAGTTCCACAGTGCAGCGGTGCAGTCGCAAGCAGGTACGTGAACGACCTCTGACTTCCACAGAGGCACAGTGATTAGATCCACACTGCTGGAGCGACTCAGCGGGTCAGGCAGCACCTGTGGAGGGAATGGACAGACCACGTTGAGTGTCGGGACCATCCTTGAAGATTTCACATTGTAGTGTCCACTACAATCAGACTGAAGAAGCTTCACGACCTCGAAACATCGCCTATCCATGTTCTCCAGAGATGCTGCCTGACCCGCTGAGTTCCTCCAGCACTTTGTGTTTTACACTATACACCATACCCTGTAAAGTACATGTCGCTCTATAGGACTTTTGTTCGGCTAAATTCACTGGAATTTAGAAGGATGAAGGGGTATCTTATAGAAACATGTAAAATTATAAAAGGGCTGGACAAGTTAGATGCAGGAAAAATGATCCCAATGCTGGGCAGGTCCAGAACCAGGGGCCACAGTCGTAGAATAAAGGGGAGGTCATTTAAGACTGAGGTGAGAAAAAACTTTTTCACCCAGAGAGTTGTGAATTTGTGGAATTCCCTGCCACAGAGTGGAGTGGAGGCCAAATCACTGGATGAATTTAAGAGAGAGTTAGATAGAGCTCTAGGGGCTTGTGGAATCAAGGGATGTGCGGAGAAGGCAGGCACGGGTTATTGATTGGCGACGATCAGCCATGATCACAATGAATGGCGGTGCTGACTCGAAGGGCCGAATGGCATCCTCCTGCACCTATCTTCTGTGTTTCTAAATTTGGACCATTGCATACTGTTCTGGTCGCCATGTTACAGGAAGGATGTGGAGGATTTGGAGATGTTGCACAATGATATCTGGATTAGGTGGTGTTAGCCACAGGAGAGATTGGACAGACTTGGATTGTTTTCTGGAATGCCAGAGGTTGAGGGGAGACCTGATAGAAGTATATAAAATGATGAGAGACATGGATGAAATAGACTGTCAGCTTTAGGGCGAGAGGGGCAAAGTTTCAAGGAGTTAATCGGGGGGCAAGTATTTTACACACGTTGTAGTGGGTGCCTGGAACACACTGTTGGGGGTGGAGCAGATATGACCATGGTGTTTAAGATACTTTTGCATTTGTGCACGGATATGCAGTGTATGGAGGGATATGGGTTATGTACAGGCAGTTAAGAGTTGGTCTTATCAATATTTTATTCATTGTCATTTGAACCTCAAATGAGGCTTAAAACGATACTCTGTTTCTACAGCCATACAAAAAGAAACAATTTTTACAAGAAACACTAACAATTCCATTCACACAAACATCCATCACAGTGAATCTCCTCCTCACTGTGATGAAAGGCTAAGTATTTTCTCTCCCCTGTGTTTCATATTTCTCCCCCTAATGTTAAAGCCCCCGGCAGGCGATGGTAAGTCCCACAGCCATTAAGGCCGCGCTGGGCGATGTAAGGCCGCTCGGGGCGATGTAAGGCCCCACTCCAAGTCTTAATGTCTCAATGTGGGAGCCCCCGGCAAGTGTTGGCATGTCCCGCAGCCGTTAAAGCTGTGCCGGGCGATGTAAGGACCCGCTCCAGGTAATTCCAACCCCGCGACACGGGCGGGCGAAGTTGCGTTGTGGGAGCTACGAAAAGCAGTCTCCCACCAGGGACCCGCGAGCTCCTGATGTCACCGTCCACCGGACCTGTGGCTGGAGCCTCCGAACTCCGGAGTCCGGTCGCAGCAGCGAGCCACCACAGCTCTCCACGCACCGAGGCCGGCCAGCCCCACAATAGTGAGTGGTCCACAGGCTCCGCAACTGGAGGCCCCAGGTTGTTCCGGCTGGAGGCCGCTCCACGGTACTAGGCCCCAACGACAACGGAGGCCCGACATGAAAAAGGTCGGGTCTCCCGTGCAGGTAAGAGATTTAAAAGTTTCCCCTTCTCACCCCCCCCGCGCCCCACATATACACAGCCAAAAGCAATATAAAAAGAACACAACAAACTATATTCAACTGGACAAAAAAATAAAAAAAGACAGCCAGGCTGCAGGGGCCGCTGCAACGTCGGTCTCACCGCACACAGAATCATCGTGTTCGGCACAGACATTGTGGGCCGAAGGGCCTGTTCCTGTGCTGTACTCTTCAGTGTTCTGTGTTTTTAAAGGCAACCCTTCGTTATAAGCAACTCCTTGGTGTCATTGCCACCATTTAAGCTGTGAGGTCCATTCAGAGTTGCCTTGGTACATGACACTCACACCACCCCTGTACACAAGCAGTTTTACAGCCTTTATCATCAGACTCTTTTTCCGATTGCTTGTAACGTTTGACTAATTCCCCAGCACGGCCAGTCTAATACATCTAACTGTTGTCTTGTTCCATTGTCCAGTTAACCTCTGCAGAAGACGTGCTGAACATAGCTGCTTGCTTCCAATATAAAATGTGTCAGAATTTCAGCGTGGAAAGTGATACCAAGGTAAGGGTTTTCAAACCTTACGATTTTATCTTCGGGTAAAAGTGGTGAGCGTTTGAGATATAGAGAGTCACGAGGATATTTACAAAGATTCTGTGGGCAGCACAATGGCGCAGCGGGAAGAGCTGCTGCCTCACAGCGCCAGACACCGAGATTTGATCCTGACTTTGGGTGCTCTCTGTGTGGAGTTTGCACGTTCTCTCTGTGACTGTATGGGTTTACTTTCCTCCCGCATCTGAAAGAGGTGCGGGTTTGTAGGTTAATTGGCTTCTGTAAGTTGCCCCTAGTGTAGCGAGGGTAGATGAGTAACTGGGTTGACATGGAACTAGTGTGAACGGGTGATCAATGATCGGTGCGGACTCGGTGGGCCGAAGGGCCTGTTTCTGTGCTTTTTCCGGATTCCAGCATTCAATATGACGGACATTGAGAAAGGAAACAAGCACTTTGGCCCAACTCGTCCATGTTGACCAAAATGCCCCATCTAAGCTCGTCCCATTTCCCCATGTTTTGCCCATATTCTCTCAACATTTCTGAACCATGTAATCACAATGTTTTACTTTTCATTATATTGAGTGTTCTATTCACCCGCAGGACATGGAAGCCTTTACAAACACGGTTCTCAATCACTCACTGCTGGAAACCATGAACACAAATGAAAGGCAGAAGGTAGTAACAACCATATTGGACCTTGTGGACAATATGGCCATGGCGATAGCTCTTACTCTGCCCAGTTCACAAGTGAAGACCATCACAACAGATTCATTTGGTAAAGTACTCTCCTTGGGAAACATTCACCATCGCAACAAAGGTTCTCATTGCTAGTTACCGAGTGTGTGGAACTGGATTTAAATGAAGGGGAGGCAATGTGCAGTTTACTTTCAAATAATCAGCTTTGAGCCTGAAGTGCGTGTTCATCACTTGGTGTTGAATAGATGAATAAAATATAATAATAATAATAATATATTTTATTGTCATTACACATAAGTGCAACGAGATTTGGGTATGTAGCTTCCATCCGACATCATAACTTAAGTAACTACTAACATTTAGATTTAGATACCCCGAGAACATGGTTTGTAAAAAGAACTTTACAACAGTAAAATAGTAAAATCCGACTAAAGTGCAGATGTGTCTGTGCGACGTGACCATCCGAGGAAGACAGTCCGTGGGGGTGGGGGGCACTCAGCAGGGCCGGTTCAGAGCAGCTATAGCTCTGGGAAAGAAGCTGTTCCTGAGTCTGGAGGTGCGGGCGTAGAAGGCCTTGTAACGTCTGCCGGAAGGAAGTAGTTCGAACAGTCCATTACAAGGGTGTGAGGAGTCTTTGTGAATGCTGACGGCCTTCCTGAGGCACCGTGTTTGGTAGATGCCCTCCAAGGCTGGTAGCAGTGTCCCAATGATCTTCTGCGCTCTGTGGATGACGCGCTGAAGAGCTCTCCTCTCCGCCTCTGCCCTGTTGAGATACAATACAGAGATGCCATACAATAGTATGCTCTCTGTCGTGCAGCGGTAGAAGGTTGTCAGCAGCTGTTGGGGCAGACCAGTTCTTTTCAATGTTCTCAGGAAGAACAGTCGTTGCTGTGCCTTTTTGACCAGTGCAGCGGTGTTGGTGGACCATGTGAGGTCCTCTGCGATGTGTGTGCCCAGAAACTTAACACTGGACACTCTCTCCACACTGTCCCCGTAGATGGAGATTGGGGCGTATTCCCCCTTCTGTGACCTCCTGAAGTCGATAATCAGCTCCTTAGTCTTGGAGGTGTTTAATGACAAGTTGATACGTGAGCACCAGTCCGTCAGGTTCTGCACCTCCGCTCTGTAGTTTTGTTTCATCACCGTTGGTGATCAGCCCGATCACCAACCTGGCGGATTGATTGATTAAGATGGATTGATTAAGATGTTGGGTCTTGATATCAATGTTACTGCCATATTTCCTGAGGAGAAAATTTGACAGAACTGCAGATCGAAGGGAATTTGGGGGGAAAAGTCCCAGAAAATGCTGGAAACACTCGGCAGCTCAGGCAGCATCTGAGGCAAGAGAAACGGCCGATGTTTCAGAACCCTTTCTCTTTCCAATCGTTCTGCCTGAGCTGCTGAATCCACCGCCTGCTGTGTTTTGATGTCAGAGTTGCTGAGACTGCGTGGGAAGGGTTTGGTGTAACACAACACACCTGGAATAGTGAGGTGTCCTGTCTCCAGTGTTGTACCTGTTGCCACAGCTCCGTTGGAAGGTCACTCAGGGGTCACTGTCAGCTGGGGTTCCTGTTTCATGTAGGAATGAACTGCAGATGTTGGTTTAAACCAAAGATAGACACAAAAAGCTGGAGTAACTCAGCGGGACAAGCAGCATCTCTGGAGAGAAGGAATGGGTGACTGGTCGAGAACCTACTTCAGACTAGTTAGAGATAAGGGAAACAAGAGATATATACAATGAAGTAGAGAGATAAAGAACAATGAATGAAATATATGCAAACAAGTAACGATGATGAAGGAAACAGGCCATTGTTAGCTGTTTGTAGGGTGAAAACGAGAAGCTAGTGTGACTTGGGAGGAGGAGCGATAGAGAGAGAGGGAATGCCGGGGCTACCTAAAGTGAGTGAAATCAATATTCATACCACTGGGCTGGAAGCTGCCCAAACAAAATATGAGGTGCTGTTCCTCCAATTTGCATTTAACCTCACTCTGACAATGGAGGAGACCTAGGACAGAAAGGTCTGTGTTTAAGAAGGAACTGCAGATGCTGGAAAATCGAAGGTAGACAAAAGTGCTGGAGAAACTCAGCGGGTGCAGTAGCATCTATGGAGCGAAGGAAATAGGCGACAAAAGTGCTGGAGAAACTCGACACAGAAATTTGCCACAGAAAGGTCTGTGTGGGAATGGGAAGGAGAATTAAAGTGTTCAAAAGGGAACTGCAGATGCTGGAATATCGAAGGTACACAAAATTGCTGGGGAAACTCAGCGGGTGCAGCAGCATCTATGGAGCGAAGGAAATGGGCGACGTTTCGGGCCGAAACCCTTCTTCAGACTGATGGGGGGTGGGGAAAGAAAGAAGGAAAAAGGGAGGAGGAGGAGGAGCCCGAGGGCGGGCGGATGGGAGGGTGGGAGGAGACAGCTAGAGGGTGAAGGAAGGGGAGGAGACAGCACGGGCTAGCCAAATTGGGAGAATTCAATGTTGATGCCATAAGGACGCAAGGACCCCAGACGGAATATGAGGTGCTGTTCCTCCAATTTCCGCTGTTGCTCACTCTGGCAATGGAGGAGACCCAGGACAGAGAGGTCGGATTGGGAATGGGAGGGGGAGTTGAAGTGCTGAGCCACCGGGAGGTCAGGTAGGTTATTGCGGACTGAGCGGAGGTGTTCGGCGAAACGGTCGCCCAACCTACGCTTGGTCTCACCGATGTAAATCAGCTGACATCTAGAGCAGCGGATGCAGTAGATGAGGTTGGAGGAGATACAGGTGAACCTTTGTCGCACCTGGAACGACTGCTTGGGACCTTGAATGGAGTCGAGGGGGGAGGTGAAGGGACAGGTGTTGCATTTCTTGCGGTTGCAACGGAAAGTGCCCGGGGAGGGGGTGGTGCGGGAGGGAAGGGAAGAATTGACGAGGGAGTTGCGGAGGGAGCGGTCTTTGCGGAAGGCAGACATGGGGGGAGATGGGAAGATGTGGCGAGTGGTGGGGTCATGTTGGAGGTGGCGGAAATGGCGGAGGATTATGTGTTGTATTTGCCGGCTGGTGGGGTGAAAGGTGAGGACCAGAGGGACTCTGCCCTTGTTGCATGTGCGGGGATGGGGAGAGAGAGCAGTGTTACGGGGTATGGATGAGACCCTGGTGTGAGCCTCATCTATGGTGGCGGAGGGGAATCCCCGTTCCCTGAAGAACGAGGACATTTCCGATGCCCTGGTATGAAATATCTCATCCTGGGAACAGATGCGGCGTAGGCGGAGGAATTGGGAGTAGGGGATGGAGTCTTTACAGGGGGCAGGGTGGGAAGACGTGTAGTCCAGATAGCCATGTGAGTCAGTGGGTTTGTAATGTATGTCGGTCAGGAGTCTGTCCCCTGCGATGGAGATGGTGAGGTCAAGGAATGGTAGGGAAGTGTCGGAAATCGTCCAGGTGTATTGGAGTGCCGGATGGAAGTTGGTGGTGAAGTGGATGAAGTCAGTCAGTTGTGTGTGGGTGCAGGAGGTGGCACCAAAGCAGTCGTCAATGTCATTAAATGTCAATGAGAATTAAAGTGTTTGGCAACCGGGAGATCAGGTAGGTTCAGGTGGACTGCACAAAGGTGTTGAGCTAAACGATCTCCCTGTGCTGTGCAGTGGTGACTGGAGCTCGCCTGTGCTATACTTATACCCACAAACTCTAACTGTAGGTGTTGTAGCCGTTTAGCTGCACACTCAACTCACAACCTTCTCTAAAGAAAACAATGCATCCTTCTTTGGCCTGTCCATGGGACTGGTGTTCCTCAGTGACTGGATATTACCACTAAACCTTGCCTGCTCTCTCTCTAAGGCCACATCTTCCCTCATGCACGGTACCCAGGTGCAATATGACTGAACCATCTTCATAGCAATTCAATGACGCTTCAACAGTGACATCCATCAGGATGTTCTGAAGTTGAGACACAGGTTTGAGGACCAGTCAGCCCAGACTCTGTGCTCAGGGTGTGGAAGTGGGACAAGAGCACCACCTGAGCCACGGCTAACAAGTGTTGGCAATAATAATAATAATATATTTTACTATCATTGCACAGAGGTACAACAAGATTTGGTGTGCCGTTTCCATCCGATGTAATAACTTTATTAGCTAAAAATTTAGACACCCAGAGAAACATGATTAAAAACAAAAATCAGTTAAAACAGTATAAAGTACAAATAGGTCTGTGCCGGCTCGATGTGTGACGTGACCATCATGGGGGGGGGGGGGGCACCACCAGCACTCAGCAGGGAGCAACTATAGCTCTGGGGATGAAGCTGTTCCTAAGTCTGGAGGTGAAGGCGTAGAATGCCTTGTAACGTCTGCCGGACAGGTTGTTAGACCTTGGAGAGAGAGAGAGAGAGAGAGAGAGAGAGAGAGAGAGAGAGAGAGAGAGAGAGAGAGAGAAAGAGAGAGATCAGTTCTGTTGCCATTGCATGCTTCACAACATCTGATCTTTTCTCATAGTTCTGAAGTTCCAGGTGATTGAAAAGAAGAATAGCAATGCGGACCATTTGGTGGAGATGCATGTTGCGAGCAATGTCATGAAGATATTCTGGAGTTCAATCACTGAAGGCACTAACCCTGGTAAATGTTCTGTCTCTTTCCCATCCTTCCATACCTGGTGTGTAAATATCACAGGAACTGATGGAACATAGAAAACGATACAGCAGAGGAACAGGTCCTTTGGCCACAACCTCAGTGCGGAACATGAAGCCAAGATAAACTATTCAGCCTGACCATGATCCATAATACCCCTCCATAGCCATGTGCCTATCTAAAAGCCTCTTACACGCCATTATTGCATCAGCTTACACCGCCACCCCTGGCAACATGTTCCAGGCACCCACCACCATCTGTATTATAAACTTGCCCCGCACGTCTCCTTGAAACTTTTCCCTTTCACGTTAAAGCTGTGCCTCTAGTCTAGATATTTGCTACATTCATCATGTCATTCCACAGAAAGGCATCATCTAGATAATGATGGATGAATGTCATAGAATCTTTTATCCAGAGTAGGGGAATCAAGAACAGAGGACATAGTTTAAAGGTGAGAGGGGAACCCCAGGGGCAACTTTTTCACTCATGGAGAGGTGGGTATGTGGAAGAAGCTTCCAGATGAGGTTGTTGAGGCCAGTTCTATAACAGCCGGTTCTTTAAAAGACACTCGGACAGATACATGAATATAAAACATTTGGACAGATATGGGCCAAACGCAGGAAATGGGACAAGCTTAGATGGGGCATTTTGGTCGGCATGGACAAGTTGGGCTGAAGACCTGAATCTGAGCTCTGTGACACAATGACTATCTTGTGTGAATGGCCATGTGTAACCACCCACAAGGCACAAGTCAGGACCGTGATAGATCACCCTTCACTTGCCTGATTGTGTGTAGTTGTAACAGCACTCAAACTAACCTGAAACTGTCCTGGACAAAGCAGGCTGCTCGATGATCTCCCGATCCACCACTGTTTAAGCTGGTTTTAATGCTCAGAGCCCCTGTACAGGGCACCACAGGAATGGGTGGTGGGTGCTGTAGACCTGCCTTTATGTCCAGTTACTGGAGTCTGACACCTGACCTTTCTCCACACTCACCAATGGTTGAACTGTTATCTCCAGCAGACTTTGTGGCTGTTTCCTTTCTTGTATTCAACGACATGGAATCCCTGTTGAACAGAGAGATTAAAGGAGGAATCTCAACTCAGAGGACGTTCCCATTGATCTCCAAGGTGGTCTCAGCCACGATCAGCAACAAAGTCGCCAGCTCCAAGCTGAAAGAAATGGTCAATTTCACTCTGGCAATCAACCAGGTTTGTAAATACCACCCAGGGTGTGTCCCGATGGATAATGGGCTCCCCCAAAGGTACAAATGGGAAATAGTTCCTGAACTCAGAATTAAACTCCTTCTGCCTCCATTGGGTAAGTCCCCATCAAATCTGTGTCACATAGTGCAGGAATTTGCAAGGTGTTATCTAGGACTAACTGGCCAAGTAGATGAGGGAAAAGCTAAAGGTGCAGAGACTGGAATGAAATACAGAAATTGCCTGAACACTCAGCAGGTCAGGCAGCATCAATGGACAGAGGAACAAAGCTAACTTCTCATTGTCTGCAGTACCTGCCTGACCTGCTGAGTACTTGCACCATCTTGTGTTTACGTTAGACTCAGATGAGAGGATTGGCTCTGATTGTACACTTAGTGAACGAAGGAGAAGATCAGGAAGTACCTTTGCTCTGGGTGATTTACTGCTGGGAAGTCACTGTACGCTATGTAGGGATGGTGTACATGTGACCCTGGTTAACCCACCTCACCCTGAAGTGTGAAGGTTGGGTGGGCAGTAGACACACTGAGCCTGGCTTCAGGCCTGATGTCTCCACATAAGCGGGTCTGAGCTGGTTCAGGTCAGTTTATGGTCACCACTCCATTCACCGTTACTCAGGGTCAGTACAAGGAGACCTGATGCAGGAAGTGGAAATGCCACATCTGAGGGAGAGGGGTGAAGGGTTAGAGATTGGTAAAGAGACGGGTCACAGGAGGAGACCATGTGCCACCATTTCTCAGGTGGTGGTGAAGCTGTAGTTTCAGTGTATAGCCGCCATATCAATGAAAGACAATCGCTATCACTGCACTGTGTATGTGGGGTGTCAGCTGGGATATTGTAGAAGGGGATTCATTCTCGATATTAGTCTGACTGCCCTTCCCCAGGCCAGTTTCAATGTGGAGGGAGCTTCACTGTATGTATCCATGCCCCACCCTGGGGCAGTTTGATGGGACAATACGGTGAGATTGGTAGCAATGGTGTTCCCTCTGTTGGGTTAAATGTGATCCTGTGGCCGGTTTCCCACCTGCAGAAGTCACTGTGAATTGGTGTCACCAAAGGGATAGGACAGATCTGATGTTTTCTGTGCTAACACAACTTGGGGAAGTGTGAATGCTCAACCTGTTATCAGAAAGATTCAATCGATGGTTAAAAGTCTTTGCTCTTCTCAGTCGCAGGAACAGAAAGACAACGAGAAGCCAACGTGTGTGTTTTGGAAGACGACGGAAGGTGAAAGTGTCTGGTCCCGTGAGGGTTGTGTAACGTATGGTTTCAATCAGACATACGTGGACTGCCAGTGTGACCACCTCACAAGCTTTGCTATTTTAATGGCTCCTGTTGATCTTAAGGTACGAGGTCGTTCAACAGAAAAACTAAAGAGGGAACAAGTCAGAGAGTCAGAGGGAAGGAGACACACAGCATTGAAACAGACCCTTCAGCCCACCATGTCCATGCTGACCCGCAAGCATCTATTGGTCTGAAAAAGGGTCTCGACCCTAAACGTCACCCATTCCTTCTCTCCAGAGATGCTGCCTGTCCCGCTGAGTTACTCCAGCTTTTTGTGCCTATTAAATCTGCAGTTCCTTTCTACACAATGCTACTGCTTGGTCTGTTGCCTTCTACACCTTGGTGATTTAAGTCATACCTTAGAGCGCTGTGAGGTAGCTGCCGCTTCCACCCACACAATCTGGGTGTCCCAGATCACAGGTACCCTCTGGGTGAAATCATTCGTCCTCAAATCCTCCCCAAACCTCACACCCTTTACCCTACACCTATACCCTCTGATTTTTCACGCCTGTGCTGTGGTATAACGTTTCTCATAATCCACTTCATCTATACCCATCCCATTCATAATTTGTGTACCTTAATCCAGTACAATCAACCTTACGGGAGAGGAATCATGAACTGAAGGACATGGGTTGAAGATGAGAGGGGAAAAAAATAATGGGAACCTGAGGGGCAGCTTTTCCACACAGTGGGTGGCAGGTATGTGAAAGTAGTTGAGACACGTCCAATGGCAACATTTAAAAGACATTTGGACAGGTACAGTGGAATGTGGTCCAAATACGGGCAAATGGGACTCAAGGGTTCTTGAATGAGGGGTTGAATGGGAACCATTAATTGTGTTCTAGAGGTTGACTGGGCCTGGCCCAAAACTCCAGCCCGTTGTCCCTGGAGATACTGCAAGTATCAGAGCCTCAGGACATCAGGGAGACAAGGGTTCTCGATCAAAAAGGAATTGATGATCAATGTTCTAGAACATGATGAGTTGGTGCCCTGTAAACCTAGAAGGGGCCTGGCTCAGAGCTCCAGCCTGTTGTCAATGGACATTCTGGGGGTATCAGAGCCCTAGGCATCAGGGTTGGTGTTCACGAGGGAATTGATAGTTGGCATTCTAGAACATGATGAGTTGAGGCCTGGTGATCGAGCGCTCGAGGGGACCAGGCCCAGACTCCATCGTGTTGTCCCTGGAGACCTTGCCGCTGCTGTGGTATGAACGTTGTGTCCCACATTGTGCCCGCAGCAGGGTGACCGGCACTTGGAGGTGATCACCTACATCTGCCTCATCATCTCTCTGCTGTGCCTCGCCGCCTCCATCGCCATCTTTGTCAACTGCAGCTCCATCCAGAACGCCAACACCACCGTCCACAAGCACCTGAGCTTCACCCTCTTCCTGGCACAGTTCGTCTTCCTGATAGGAATGCGGATTAAACACAAGGTAAGAAATCTAAGCTGCAGCTTCAAATTCTCAGCTCTCTCCTGGATCTTGACCTAGAAACATAGAAACATAGAAAGTAGGTGCGAGAGTAGACCACCAGGTCCGTCGAGCCCGCACCGCCATTCGCTCATGGCTGAACACTAAACAGACACACTTACCCACAAACAGTAGACACAAGACACAGAACACAAGACACTACCCTCCCCTTTATACCGCTATCACCCCTCTCCACCCCAAAAACCTCGTGATCTCCTGGGAGAGGCAAAAAAACGGATAAAAACCCAGGTCCAATTCGGGAAAAAAATCCGGGAAATTCCTCTCCGACCCCAATCCAGGCGATCGACACTTGTCCAGGAGATCACTCAGGTCTTACTATACTAACCATACCTAGGTCCATATCCCTGCCCTCTCCCCGTAGCCCCTTATCCCCTTGGCAGCTAAAAAACCATCTATTTTAGTCTTAAATATATTTAAAGTTTCTGCTTCCACTGCTCCCTGGGGCAGTGAATTCCATAAATTAACCACCCTCTGGGTGAAGAAGTTCTTCCTCATCTCCGTTTTAAAAGAGCCCCCCCTTATTCTGCAACTATGTCCCCTAGTTCTAGTTTTAACATAGACCTTATCTATGCCTCTCATCATTTCACATACTCCTCTCAGATCTCCCCTCAACTTCCAAGTATTGTTGCAGAGAAAGTAATATGTTTGCTCAACTTCACGTTATGGCAAAATCCTCTAATCCAGGCAGCTTCCTGGTGAACCTCTTCTGCACCCTCTCCAAAGCCTCCACAACCTTCTCATCATAGACTTGGTGGATTTACAGATTTATATAATTATTGGTGGGATTGAAGTTCACGTCCTTGGTCCAAGTCCAGCAATTGATCCATTCTGCTTGAAGTCATGGGTCAACAGAAATGTGCAATTTATTTACAACAGTAGACCTTGCTGGAGATATTGAGTTCCGGAACTCCTGCAGAACTCCAAATTCATCATTCCAAACTGGGTTTAGTTTAGTTTAGAGATACAGCTAGGAAATAAGCCCTTTGGCCCACCAAATCTAGGCCGACTAGCGACCCCCACACACTATCCTACACACTCGGGCCAATTTATAATCTTTTCTTACCCTCACCAATTAACCTACAAACCTTTGGAGTGCGGGAGGAAACTGGAGCTCCCGGAGAAAACCCACGCGGTCACAGGGAGAATGTACAAACTCAGTACAGACAGGATCTCTAGGCAGGCAGCAACTCTACCGCTGCACCATTGTGCCACCCTAATATCCAGCAACATGTATTGCGACGATAGTTTCTCTGGGTATCTGCGTGTGTGTGTCTCTGCCCACCGTATCTAACCATTGCTGCCTGTCTATGACACACTCTGCTACCACCCAGTGCTGCCCACTAACCCGGCTGTTGCTATTGTCTTTAGGCGGTGTGTGGCCTGATTGCAGGCTGTTTGCATTACCTCTTCCTCGCCGTCTTCATCTGGATGTTCCTGGAGAGTTTGCAGCTTTTCATCATGTCCAGACACATCACCGTCACAAACTACAGTCGCACGCACGTCATCAAACGAATATACCTCTACATTTCCAGCTACGCCGTGCCTGCTGTGATAGTCGCTATCTCAGCAGCAGTAAACTCCAAAGGCTATGGATCGGAAAATGAGTGAGTAACAACTTATGGACAGGAATGTTTCAGTGGGATACGGGCCAAACGCTGGCACGTGGGACTAGGGTTAATGGGGCAGCTTGGTCAGCATGAGCAAGCGGGGCCGAACGGCCTGTTTACATGCTGTGTAACTCTATGCCTCTGATAGGGAAATGTCACAGCAGCTGATTTATTCCTAAACAGTGAGACGCCATTTGGTCCATTGGATCCATGCAAGCTCCCAGAAGATTGATCCCAGCAGTCCCATTGCCCCTCTCCTTGTCCCCATGCATCTTATTCTCTCAGTAACTCTGACTCTTTTCCCACCCACCTACACTGAGCTGGAATTCACTGCAGATCGTCATCTCCCCCTCATCTTTAACAACTCCAAAGACGTACAGGTGTGTAGGTTAAATGGCTTGGTTTTAAATGTAAAATTATCCCTGACATGTGCAGGATAGTGTTATTGTACGGGGACTACGGGTCGGTGCGGACTAGGTAGGCCGAAGGGCCTGTTTCTGCACTGTATCTCTAAACTATACTAAACTATACAAAACAGTGACCCTGTGTGTGTCAGTGCCAGCTCACAGCACTGGGCCTTCCACAAGTACTTCATGAGCCGAGTGGGAGTCGGTAACAAAACTCTTTCCTCCTTACAGCTGTTGGCTGAGCCTGGAGTCGGGATTCCGTTGGAGTTTCCTGGGGCCAGTCTGCATGGTGATCGTGGTAAGCTTCTCCCCGGTGACTCCCCCCAACCCAACAACACTTCAATAAATGCTTCGCTGCTTGCAGCTGGTGGCGACCCCTTGGAGTCATTGAGTCATAGAAATATACAGTGTGGAAACAGGCCCTTCGGCACAACTCGCCCACACCAGCCAACAATGTCCCAGCTACCAGTCTCACTTGCCTGCGCTTGGTCCATAACCCTCCAAACCTGTCCTATCCATGCACCTGTCCAACTGTTTCTTAAACAATGGGATAGTCCCAGCCTCAACTACCTCCTCTGGCAGCTTGTTCCATACACCCACCACCATCTGTGTGAAAAAGATACCTGTTGGATTTCTATTTGATCTTTTCCCCTTCACCTTGAACCTATGTCCTCTGGTCCTTGATTCCCCTACTCTATGTAAAGGACTCTGTGCATCTGCCTGATCTATTCCTCTCATGATTTTGTATACCTTTATAAGATTCAATTTCAATTTTCAATTCAATTTAAAAAACTTTATTGCCATATACATCGTTATATTGACAAAGTATGAAACATAACATACATATTTAAAATGCATAAATATAAATACAAGTATACAGTGCATGGATAGATATGTCCCTGTACATAAACTCACAATAGGCCTATAGCCCTTTATTGATTGCTACACGTTCTTGCAGCTGTAAGCAATACAACAGAATAGTAAGTTTAGCAATTCAATATTAATTTCTTAGTGTCAGTTAATGTCAATTAGTGTGTGCGTACATATGTGCATGTTGGTCATTCACCCTCTCTCAGGTTATGGCATGCTGTTACGTATTGTGCACCAAGATGTGCCGTATTTCCTTCACCAAGGATTATTCTTAGTTTTGATATATCATCTAGTTCTTTAAAATCAGGGGTTGCCAGACTGAGTTTGTCAAAGTGTTTAAGAATGAACTGCAGATGCTGGAAAATCAAAGGTACATAGTTTGTCAAAGTATGTTTTCCGTGTTTTGTCAAATTTTTTGGATTTTAGGAGGAAGTGCACCTCTGTTTCAACCTCCTCAATAAGATTTCCCCTCATCCTCCTACACTCCATGGAATAGAGACCCAGTTTACTCAACCTCTCCCAATAGCTCACACCCTTTAGTCCTGGCAACATCCTCGTAAATCATTTCTGAACTCTTTCAAGCTTGACAATTGTTCACCAGAATGCTGCCTGCATTAGAGGGGATTAGCTACAAGGAGAGGTTGGATGGACTTGGATGGTTATCCCTGGAATGCCAGAGATTGAGGGGAGAACTGATAGAAGTATATGAAATTATGAGAGACATAGATAGGATAGACAGTCAGAATCTTTCCCAAGGTGGAAATGTCAAAGACTAGAGGACATAGCTTAAGGTGTAAATCCGAAGGGTTTCTACCGCTATATTAATAGCAAAAGGATACCGAGGGATAAAATTGGTCCATTAGATAGTCAGAGTGGCCAACTATCTGCAGAGCCAAAAGAGATGGGGGAGATATTGAACAGTTTCTTTTCTTCGGTATTCACCAAGGGGAAGGATATTGGATTATGTGAGGTAAGGGAAACAAGTAGAGTAGCTATGGAAACTATGAGGATCAAAGAAGAGGAAGTACTGACACTTTTGAGAAATATAAAAGTGGATAAGTCTGCAGGTCCGGACAGGATATTCCCTAGGACATTGAGGGAAGTTAGTGTAGAAATAGCAGGGGCTATGGCAGAAATATTTCAAATGTCATTAGAAACGGGAATAGTGCCAGAGGATTGGCGTACTGCGCATGTTGTTCCATTGTTTAAAAAGGGGTCTAAGAGTAAACCTAGCAATTATAGACCTGTTAGTTTGACGTCAGTGGTGGGCAAATTAATGGAAAGAATACTTTGAGATAATATATATAAGCATCTGGATAAACAGGGTCTGATTAGGAACAGTCAACATGGATTTGTGCCTGGAAGGTAATGTTTAACTTATCTTCTTGAATTTTTTGAAGATGTTACTCGGGAAATTGATGAGGGTAAAGCAGTGGATGTTGTGTATATGGACTTCAGTAAGGCCTTTGACAAGGTTCCTCATGGAAGGTTGGTTAAGAAGGTTCAATGGTTGGGTATTAATGGTGGAGTAGCAAGATGGATTCAACAGTGGCTGAATGGGAGATGCCAGAGAGTAATGGTGGATGGTTGTTTGTCAGGTTGGAGGCCAGTGACGAGTGGGGTGCCACAGGGATCTGTGTTGGGTCCACTGTTGTTTGTCATGTACATCAATGATCTGGATGATGGTGTGGTAAATTGGATTAGTAAGTATGCAGATGATACTAAGATAGGTGGGGTTGCGGGTAATGAAGTAGAGTTTCAAAGTCTACAGAGAGATTTATGCCAGTTGGAAGAGTGGGCTGAAAGATGGCAGATGGAGTTTAATGCTGATAAGTGTGAGGTGCTACATCTTGGCAGGACAAATCAAAATGGACGTACATGGTAAATGGTAGGGAATTGAAGAATGTAGGTGAACAGAGGGATCTGGGAATAACTGTGCACAGTTCCCTGAAAGTGGAATCTCATGTAGATAGGGTGGTAAAGAAAGCTTTTGGTGTGCTGGCCTTTATAAATCAGAGCATTGAGTATAGAAGTTGGGATGTAATGTTAAAATTGTACAAGGCATTGGTGAGGCCAATTCTGGAGTATGGTGTACAATTTTGGTCGCCTAATTATAGGAAGGATGTCAACAAAATAGAGAGAGTACAGAGGAGATTTACTAGAATGTTTCCTGGGTTTCAGCAACTAAGTTACAGAGAAAGGTTGAACAAGTTAGGGCTTTATTCTTTGGAGCGCAGAAGGTTAAGGGGGGACTTGATAGAGGTTTTTAAAATGATGAGAGGGATAGACAGAGTTGACGTGGAAAAGCTTTTCCCACTGAGAGTAGGGAAGATTCAAACAAGGGGACATGACTTGAGAATTAAGGGACTGAAGTTTAGGGGTAACATGAGGGGGAACTTCTTTACTCAGAGAGTGGTAGCTGTGTGGAATGAGCTTCCAGTGAAGGTGGTGGAGGCAGGTTTGTTTTTATCATTTAAAAATAAATTGGATAGTTATATGCACGGGAAAGGAATGGAGGGTTATGGTCTGAGCGCAGGTATATGGGACTAGGGGAGATTATGTGTTCGGCACGGACTAGAAGGGTCGAGATGGCCTGTTTCCGTGCTGTAATTGTTATATGGTTATATATGGTTATATGGTGTAAGGGGCTAAATTTAAAGGAGACTAGACTAGGATCCCATGCTCGCACGGGAGGGCTGGACCCCCAACGCAATATTCCACCTCTCCACCAATTCCAATATTGGAGGCCAGTGGGGGGGGGGCTGGTTTCCAGAGGGCTGGTATGGACATTGTTGGCCGAATGCATTGTTGGGCTGGCAGCTTGGTCACTCAGGCCTGGTGGGCTGGCAGCTCAGTCACTCAGGCCTGGTGGGCTGGCTGCTCAGTCACTCAGGCCTGGTGAGCTGGCAGCTCAGTCACTCAGGCCTGGTGGGCTGGCAGGTCAGTCACTCAGGCCTGGTGGGCTGGCAGCTCAGTCACCCAGGCCTGGTGGGCTGGCAGCTCAGTCACCCAGGCCTGGTGGGCTGGCAGCTCAGTCACTCAGGTCTGGTGGACTGGCAGCTCAGTCACTCAGGCCTGGTGGGCTGGAAGCTCAGAAACTGCCAGAAATTCTGCCCAACACAGGTGAGAGACTGTGAGAGAGAAAGGTGAAGGGTAGATAATCAATTTTAGATATTTTTCATATTTTTCTGCAGATCACAACAATGAAGGAGGAAAGTCTATCCTGGCCTGGATCTCACAGAGAGCCAATGAAGGGAGGGAGAAATATACTGGGATGAGGTTTAATACTTGCAGGGGGGAATACTTACTGATGGGCCAAAGGGACTCCTCCTTGGCTAGTACTGGCCTGATGGGCCAAAGTGGGTCTTAAAAAAAAATCTGAGTGAAATCTGAGTGAAAGGCACTTTTTCTGGCCTGTATTAGCCCCCCCCCCCCCTCACCCCCTCCCGGGCTAATACAGGCATTTTGGGCAAAAGGGACTGGTTTATTGGCTGAAATTAGTGGTTCCAGGGAGGCCAAACAACTCATTTCAATTCCATTTCCATTGCAGTTTCAAGCACAGGGCAGGGCAAATAACTAATTTCATTTTCATTTAATTTCCATTTTCATTTCCATTGCAGTTTCAAGCACAGGGCAGGCCAAACAGCTCATTGCATTTCCATTTCCATTTCCATTGCAGTTTCAAGCACAGGGCAGGCAAAAAGCTTTTGGCATTTTAATTAAGGGCTGTCAAAACATTTATTGCAAGTACATTGCACTCACAGTTCAGTTGATTCACTGCTTAGAATCACAATCGTGGCCTCTCCCTCGCAATCTTCCAGAGTGACTGACTCCCGTCCAGGCATCCGGGGTTTTATAGTCCTGCCCCCCACCTCCTGGAAGGGGCGTTACCTTCATCATGGTGATTGACATGCGAGAGGACCAATCAGCTGATCTCAAGATTTTTTAAACACTCATAACTTTTTTATTTTTCATCGATCGGAAAAATCGTCGAGGCTGCCTCAGCAGAGGAGGAGGGCTGTGAGTAAGATGGCCAAAAATCATCACGATATAGGGTACCGTTTTTTTCTAAAATCAATAAACAGCGCAGACAGGAAGTGGTCAAGATGAGACTTTTAGTTGTAGAGATGAGTGAGTTTTTATTTTGCACGGAGAGTGGTGGGTGCCTGGTACGCACTTCCAGGGGTGATGGTGGAGGCAGATAAGGTAGTGATGTTTAAGAGTGGTTTTAGATAGGCACATGGATATTTGGGATACGAGGAGAAGGTTGCTGGGGAGAGGTGAGGGCCGGCAGAGTCTCGGACAGAGGGTGAGAGGGTCACGGGTAGTGCTGTGGAGCAGTGGGAAGAGAGTGTGAGTGGCAGCAGGAGAGAAGGGAAGGCACCAAAGGGAATTGCGTGTGGGATGTGACGGATGCCGGCCTCAGGAGACTCTGTTTCTCTCCCTCTCCAGGTCAACACCGTGCTGCTAGTTTGGACGCTCTGCCTACTGAGGAAACATTTTGCCTCGCGCAACAAGGAAGTGTCGAAGCTCAAAGAAACCAGGTACGTGGAGCAGAGAACATAGAACAGTACAGCACAGCAACAGGCCCTTCAGCCCACCATGTCTGTGCTGACCACTATCAACGTTGCAACTCATCCCATCTGCCTGCATGTGGGCCATATCTCTCCATCCTCAGCCTGTTCAAGAGCCTGTCTGAATGTCTCTTAAATATAACCATGGTATCTGCTTCCACCTCCTGTCCGGGCAGCGCAGTGCAGGCACCCATCACTGTATAAAACCAACTTGCCTCTCATATCTCCTTTAAACTTTCCCCCTTACACTTCAAACCTATGCCCTCTAGCATTTGACCTTCTCCCCCATTGAGAATAAAACTCTACCCACCTTACGTGTAGGAAAGAACTGCAGATGCTGGTTTAAATTGAAGATAGACACAAAATGCCTGAGTAACTCAGCGGGACAGGCAGCATCTGTGGAGAGAAGAAATGTGTGACGTCACCCATTCCTCCTCTCCACAGATGCTGCCTGTCCAGCTGAGCTACTCCAGCATTTTCTGTCTATCTACCCACCTTATCTTTGTCTCTCATCATTTTACGTTTTTCTAAAATCTGAGGCTCATCCCTCAGCCTCAGTCATTCAGGAGAACACAATCCAAGTTTGTCCAACCTCACCTTATTTCTAAATCTCTCTGATCCAGCCAGCATCCTGATGAACCTCTCAAATCTCCTTTAACTTTCACCCTCTGTGCGTGAAGTCATGCCCTTTGATATGTGACATTTGCACCCTGAGAAAGTATACATCTTCCTTATTGACGCCCCTCATAAATTTATATATTTCTCATCAGGTCACCCCTTAGCCTCTGACATTCTGGAGAAGGCATTCCAAGTTGTTCCAAACTCTCCTTATAGCTCAAACTCTTTAATCCTGGCAGTGTTCTGATGAACCTTTTCTGCCCCCTCTCCAAGTTCCACCACAACCTTCCTCTGGTGACCAGAAATGCAGGCATTGGTCCAAATGTGATCCCTGGTGACTGTGGGCTGAGGGACGGCAGGGTCCCAGGGTGGGTCTGGCCATGGTGCTGATCTCTGATCATGGTGACCATGGAAGTGGGGAGGGAAGCTAGATTAGTTTACAGATACAGCTTAGAACCAGGCCCTTTAGCCCACCGACTCCATGCTGACCATTGATCACCCGTTCACACTAGTTCTATGTCATCCCACTTTATCATCACTCCCTGCACACTTTGGGCAATCTGCAATTAACCTATAAACCCACATGTCTTTGGGGTGTGGGAGGATACTGGAGCACCCGAAGGAAACCCACGTGGTCGCAGGGAGAACGTTCAAACTCCACACAGGCAGCACCCAACGTCAGGATCAAACCCGAGTTTCTGGCGCTGGGAGGCAGCAGCTCTACCCGCTGCACTAACTGTGCCCCCCCTTAAGTCAGGATCAATTTCTTCATGATGACTTTCCCATTGACCTGCACAGGAACAGGCCCTTTGGCCCACAATATCTGCGCCAATCAGGTGATTATATGAAAGATGCACTGATTTTACAACTTGCTGTTGGGTGCTCAGAATGCCCCAAGAGTGTGAAAGCTCCCACATGGAAGGAGTTTCTTCATGACAATGTTCCCATTGACCTGCTCTCTTCCCTCCTTGTGCACAGAACCCTGACCCTCAAGGCTGCTGCACGGATGCTTGTTTTGGGAAGCACCTGGATTTTGGGAATATTCCAGGTGAATGAGAGCACCATGGTGTTGTCCCACTTGTTCACCATCATCAACAGTCTGCAGGGGCTGTTTGTTTTCCTCATTTACTGCGTCTTCAACCGCCAGGTGAGGAGAACCTCTGCAGAGAAACCTTCCCTTCTCTGATGCTGCTCTTTGCACTTTGACACGGCTGTGGTCAATGTTCATGCCGTCTTTCAATGACCCACGGACTGGGAGCAAGAATCGCCCACTAGCTCCTTCACATTCCCTCCGCCATTTAATAAGACCAGGCTGATCTGATTGTGATCTCCCACCTTCGTTCCCCTTCGATCACCTCGATCACCCTTCACCCCATCCTGGTCCAGAAGCTCTCCATCTATCTGGGATGGTTTTTCAAGGGCCTGCTCCCACTGCCTTTTGAAGCAGATTGGTAGTGTTTTGGATGGTGAGGAGGGTAGTCTCGGGCTACGGACAGATATTGATCAGCTTCTGAGGTGGGCAGACCAAAGGCAGATGGAATTTAATCCACGATAAGTGTGATGTGTTTTGGGAGAGGATGTTACCAGGACTTGGGGTGTCTGTGGTATAGGGAGAGGTTGAGGAGACTTTGATTATATATATTTGGAGTGCCGGAGGATGGGGGGTGATCTGATAGAGGTGTACAAAATCATGAGAGAAGTTGATTGGGTAGATGCACAGAGTCTCTTGACCAGAGTAGGGGATTCAAGAACCAGACCATATAGGTTTAAGGTGAAGGGGGAAAGATTTAATACAAATCTGAGAGGTAACATTTTCACACAAAGGGTGGTGGGTGTATATATCAAGATGCCAGAGGAAGTAGTTAAGGCAGGGACTATTGCAGGGTTTAAGAAAGAAATCGACCGGTACATGGATAGGACATTATAGGGATATGGGCCAAACACAGGCAGGTGGGACCAGTTGGTCGCCGTGGACAAGTGGAGCCGAAGGGCCTGTGTCCACACTGTATGACTCTTTACGACCCTTAATGGCAGGATACACATGAATGATAGGGTATTCAGGGACAGAGAGACCTTGATGTACGAGTCAACTTAGAAGATTGAGGGGGAATCTTATAGAAACGTACAAAATTCTTAAGGGGTTGGACAGGGTAGATGCAGGAAGATTGTTCCCGATGTTGGGGAAGTCCAGAACAAGAGGTCACAGTTTAAGGATAAAGGGGAAATCTTTTAGGACTGAGATGAGAAAAACATTTTTTACACAGAGAGTGGTGAATCTCTGGAATTCTCTGCCACAGAATGTAGTTGAGGCCAGTTCATTGGCTATATTTAAGAGGGAGTTAGATGTCACCCTTGTGGCTAAAGGGATCAGGGGGTATGGAGAGAAAGCAGGTGCAGGATACTGAGTTGGATGATCAACCATGATCATATTGAATGGCGGTGCAGGCTCGAAGGGCCGAATGGCCTACTCCTGCACCTATTTTCTATGTTTCTATGTTTCTATGAGTCCTTAGTTCACTGAGGGCCACAACACAGGCTGTGATAAGAAATATAAGAGCAATGATGGTATGGGGCAGCTTTATAAAGCATTGGTGAGGCCACGTCTGGGCCATTGGGGG
This sequence comes from Amblyraja radiata, assembly GCF_010909765.2. NCBI lineage: Eukaryota > Metazoa > Chordata > Chondrichthyes > Rajiformes > Rajidae > Amblyraja > Amblyraja radiata. Next base: position 12,341,661 of record NC_045990.1, read on the forward strand.
GACTTGATAGAGGTCTTTAAAATGATGAGAGGGATAGACAGAGTTGATGTGGACAAGCTTTTCCCTTTGAGAATAGGGAAGATTCAAACAAGAGGGATATGACTTCAGAATTAAGGGACAGAAGTTTAGGGGTAACATGAGGGGGAACTTCTTTACTCAGAGAGTGGTAGCGGTGTGGAATGAGCTTCCAGTGGAAGTGGTGGAGGCTGGTTCGTTGGTATCATTTAAAAATAAATTGGATAGGCATATGGATGAGAAGGGAATGGAGGGTTATGGTATGAGTGCAGGCAGGTGGGACTAAGGGAAAATAATTGTTCAGCATTGACCTGTAGGGCCGAGATTGCCTGTTTCCGTGCTGTAATTGTTATATGGTTATATGGTTATATTGTCTGCAGTTGTGGTCACCTCAGTCTAGAAATGACATGATTGCTCTGGAGATGGAGTGGAGGAGTTTCACCAGCACGTTCCCCAGAGTGGAGAGTCTCAGTTATGGACCGAGACTTGGTTTGTGTCCTTGGGGCTGAGGGGGGGACTGAGGGGGGACTGAGAGAGGTGTACAAAATTATCAGGGGCATGGATAGTATTAAATCTCCCTCACAGCAGAGATGTCCGTTATCGGAGGGCAGAGGTTTAAAGATATGGTTTAGAATGGATATAAGGAAGAATGATTTGACTCAGAGTGGGTTGGAGACATGGACTCTCACAACATTTAGACAAACACTTGAATTGCCAAGGCATAGAAGGCTACAGGTCATGTGTGGGTAAATGGGATCAGTATTGATGGTTGCTTGATTGTCAGCACGGAGAGGATGGGCCAAAGAGCCTGTTTCTCTGCTGAACAACTCTGTGACTGAAGAGAGATCCAGAGAATCATGACCCTGTGAGAGAAATTGGTGGACAGGCCAAACCCAATGGAGCTGGTAAGAAGAGGAAGCATCTTGGAGAGTCGCTCCTGAGTGAGTGATCCCATGGAGATGCTAATGGCAGAAGCCACTGGATAAGTGTGAACTCTCACTTGACTTTGGGACAAAGCATGTTGAACGGTTGGAAGTTTTTTCCATGGGTTGAAATATTCCCATTTTGTTGAAGGTGGTGACTGAATGTCGGAAATGGTTGACCAGAAAGCACAAGAATTTCACCACCGAATCCTCACAGATTGAGATGAACCCGACTGAGGTAAGAAACATAGAAACAAAGAAACATAGAAAATAGGTGCAAGAGTAGGCCATTCGGCCCTTCGAGCCTGCACCGCCATTCAATATGATCATGGCTGATCATCCAACTCAGTTTCCTGTACCTGCCTTCTCTCCATACCTCCTGATACCTTTAGCCAAAAGGGCCACATCTAACTCCCTCTTAAATATAGCCAATGAACTGGGCTCAACTATCTTCTGTGGCAGAGAATTCCAGAGCTTTATCAGGAAACACAGAAATCCTCAGCAGGTCAGGCAGCGTCCGTGGAGAGAGAAACCAAGTGAACGACTCCGGTCGATGATCTCACATCAAAGTAATCAAGAATTGGTCAATCTCCAGCTTAAAAATATGCATTAACTTGGCCTCCAAAGCCGCCCATGGTAATGAATTCCCCAGATTCACCACCCTTTGACTAAAGAAATTCTTTATCTCCTTTCTAAAGGTATGTCCTTTTATTCTGAGGCTATGGCCCAGTGCCGTTAAACGCTCATCATATGTTAGCCCAATCATTCCTGGGAGCACTCTCGTTAACCTCCTCTGGACCTTCTCCAATGCCAGCGCATCCTTCCTCAGATATGGGGCCCAAAACAGATCGCAATACTCCAGATGCAGTCTGACCAGTGGCTTATAAAGCCTCGGCATTACATCCATCCTTATTAAGCCTCAGCATTACATCTCTTTGTCCCATTGTTGATTCCCAGTAGAAGATGGCCTATAGTGGCCAGCTCCAACAAATCCACATTCATCCACTGAGCCCTGACATTCAATCACATTATCATTGTCGAATCCCTCTCCATCACGTCCTGGGGGTCACCATTGGCTGGAAACTCTGGTCGATCAACAAGCAGAGTGAACAGAGGATCCTTAGGTCCATGATAGACACAAAAAGTTCGAGTAACTCAGCGGGACAGGCAGCATATCTGGAGAGAAGGAATAGGTGGTGTTTCGGGTCGAGATCCTTCCTCAGACGGAGGGCCGGGGGAAAGGGAAATGCATCAGGTTTCATGAGGTCCACGAGGTTGGTCTCAACTGTGTGTTGCTAAGAAGGAGACAAGTCATTGCAATCTCATTTTGTTTTATCCAGACTCATAAAACGTCATAAGTGGAAAGTTCAAGACTCAAGGACAAGATTTATCTCAGTGGATTTTCCTCCTTTCATGCTCTCTCAGTCGTTCCCCATCTTGCTCTGCTTTCCACCCCGAAGATTATGGATTGAAGTCACACTCCAGTGGTGGGAGATTTACGTTTCAGGACTGCTCGCTCCTCCAGAGTTATTTGGCTCATCCTGGGCTTGTGAAAATACACTGTAGAATGTAAAGCAGTGTCTGCAAGTGAGCTGATCAGGGAATGTGCGGATGAACATTGGCTTTTGTGCATGTGACCACAAATATATTTCTGTATTTTTCCTCATTTTCCATGTTTTGCCCAACCATCCCGCATTATTCAGCATTATTCCCCCTGAGATACTCGACAGTGCAGACAACACTCGGACATCACTGAAGTCAACGTCTGCCCAGATTTGGTCATGACCTTATCCGTTGCATACACAAGTATGGACTGGTGCACATGCACGGTCCAGATACACACAGATCATGTACACACGTGTACACCACATACAGACAGATCCAACACACCTGCAAAACAGATCAGGACAGAACGTGGACATGTACACGATTCATAGAGTACACAGACACAGGTACACACAAACACAGACATGCACATACATGCATGTACATATGGCACATACACTTACAGATGTGCACATACTCAGACGCACTCGCAGACATACACACAGATGTACACACACAGACATGCGCACACAATACACACAGACATAGAAACATAGAAATTAAGTGCAGGAGTAGGCCATTCGGCCCTTCGAGCCTGCACCGCCATTCAATATGATCATGGCTGATCATCCAACTCAGTATCCTGTACCTGCCTTCTCTCCATACACCCTGATACCTTTAGCCACAAGGGCCACATCTAACTCCCTCTTAAATATAGCCAATGAACTGGCCTCAACTACCTTCTGTGGCAGAGAATTCCAGAGATTCACCACTCTCTGTGTGAACATTTTTTTTCTCATCTCGTTCCTAAAAGATTTCCCCCTTATCCTTAAACTGTGACCCCTTGTTCTGGACTTCCCCAAATCGGGAACAATCTTCCTGCATCTAGCCAGGCCAACCCCTTAAGAATTTTGTAAGTTTATATAAGATCCCCCCTCAATCTTCTAAATTCTAGCGAGTACAAACCGAGTCTATCCAGTCTTTCTTCATATGAAAGTCCTGACATCCCAGGAATCAGTCTGGTGAACCTTCTCTGTACTCCCTCTATGGCAAGAATGTATTTTCTCAGATTAGGAGACCAAAACTGTACGCAATACTCCAGGTGTGGTCTCACCAAGACCCTGTACAACTGCAGTAGAACCTCCCTGTTCCTATACTCGAATCCTTTTGCTATGAATGCTAACATACCATTTGCTTTCTTCACTGCCTGCTGCACCTGCATGCCTACTTTCAATGACTGGTGTACCATGACACCCAGGTCTCGTTGCATCTCCCCTTTTCATAATTAGCCACCATTCAGGTAATAGGCTACTTTCCTGTTTTTGCCACCAAAGTGGATAACCTCACATTTATCCACATTATACTGCATCTGCCATGCATTTTCCCACTCACCCAGCCTATCCAAGTCACCTTGCAGCATCCTAGCATCCTCCTCACAGCTAACACTGCCCCCCAGCTTCGTGTCATCCGCAAACTTGGAGATGTTGCATTCAATTCCCTCGTCCAATTCATTAATATATATTGTAAATAGCTGGGGTCCCAGCACTGAGCCTTGCGGTACCCCAATAGTCACTGCCTGTCATTGTGAAAAGGACCCGTTTACTCCTACTCTTTTCTTCCTGTCTGCCAGCCAGTTCTCTATCCACATCAATACTGAACCCCCAATACCGTGTGCTTTAAGTTTGTATACTAATCTCTTATATAGGACCTTGTCGAAAGCCTTCTGAAAGTCCAGATATAACACATCCACTGGTTCTCCCTTATCCACTCTACTGGTTACATCCTCGAAAAATTCTATAAGATTCGTCAGACATGATTTACCTTTCATAAAACCATGCTGACTTTGCCCAATGATTTCTCCACTTTCCAAATGTGCTGCTATCCCATCTTTAATAACTGACTCTAGCAGTTTCCCCACCACCGATGTTAGACTAACTGGTCTGTAATTCCCCGTGTTCTCTCTCCCTCCCCTTTTAAAAAGTGGGGTTACATTAGCTACCCTCCAATCCTCAGGAACTACTCCAGAATCTAATGAGTTTTGAAAAATTATCATTAATGCATCCACTATTTCTGCGGCTACTTCCTTAAGTACTCTGGGATGCAGCCTATCTGGCCCTGGGGATTTTTCGGCCTTTAATCCATTCAATTTACTTAATACCACTTCCCGGCTAACCTGGATTTCACTCAGTTCCTCCATCTCATTTGACCCCCGGTCCTCTGCTATTTCCGGCAGATTATTTATGTCTTTATTAGTGAGGACAGAACCAAAGTAGTTATTCAATTGGTCTGCCATGTCTTTGTTCCCCATGAGCAATTCACCTGTTTCTGACTGCAAGGGAGCTACATTTGTTTTAACTTATCTTTTTCACTTCACATATTTATAAAAACTTTTGCAGTCAGTTTTTATGTTCCCTGCCAGTTTTCTTTCATAATCTATTTTCCCTCTCCTAATTAAGCCCTTTGTCCTCCTCTACTGGACTCTGAATTTCTCACAATCCTCTGGTAGGCTGCTTTTTCTGGCTAATTTGTATGCTTCATCTTTTGTTTTTATACTATCCCTGATTTCCATGTTATCCACGGATGCACTGCCTTCCCTGATTTAATCTTTTGCCAAACTGGAATCAACAATTGTTGTAATTCATCGATGCAGTCTTTGAATGCCTTCCATTGCATATCCACCGTCAACCCTTCAAGAATCAATTGCCAGTCTATCTTGGCCAATTCATGTCTCATACCCTTAAAGTTACCTTTCTTTAAGTTCAGGATCCTTGTTTCTGAATTAACAATGTCACTCTTCATCCTAATGAAGAACTCAACCATATTATGGTCACTGTTTCCCAAGGGGCCACGCACAACAAGACTGCTAACTAACCCTTCTTCATTACTCAATACCCAATCTTGAATAGCCTGTTCTCTCGTTGGTTCCTCTACATGTTGGTTTAGAAAACTATCCCGCATACATTCTAAGAAATCCTCTTCCTCAGCACCCTTGCCAATTTGATTCACCCAATCTATATGTAGATTGAAGTCACCCATTATAACTGTTTTACCTTTGTTGCACGCATTTCTAATTTCCTGTTTGATGCCATCCCCAACTCCAATACTACTGTTAGGTGGCCTGTACACAACTCCCACTAGCGTTTTCTGCCCCTTAGTGTTTCGCAGCTCTACCCATATCGAGTCCACATCCTCCAAGCTAATGTCTTTCCTTTTTATTGCATTAATCTCCTCTCTAACCAGCATCGCTACCCCACTCCCTTTTCCTTTCTGTCTATCCCTCCAGAATATTGAATATCCCTGGATGTTCAGCTCCCAGCCTTGGTCAACCTGGAGCCATGTCTCCGTGATCCCAACTATATCATAGTCATTAATAGCTATCTGCACATTTAACTCATCCACCTTATTACGAATGCTCCTTGCATTGAGACACAAAGCCTTCAGGCTTGTTTTTACAACACTCTTACCCCTTATACAATTATGTTGAAAAGTTGCCCTTTTTGATTTTTGCCCTGGATTTGTCTGCCTGCCACTTTTACTTTTCACATTGCTACCTATTGCTTCTACCCTCAATCTACACCCCTCTGTCTCTCCGCTCACACATTTAAGCAACCCTTTCCCTTTAACTCCATCCTCGACAATCCCATTTGACACCCCTGCCCCACACAGACCTGCACGCACAGACAAGCATACACACAGAACCGCACACGCACATATACAAAGACACACTCGCAAACCCAGGGTCGGCCTTAAGCCGACTGGACCGATTTTCTCCCAATTGGGCCCCGCGCCTAAGGGGGGACCCGCGTTAATTTTCGGTATTTCATATGGAAATACAAATTTGCTCTGTTAAATAAAGATTTAAAACAAAAGCATTCGCCATACGGATTTTTTTTACAAAAACGAATATGGATAACAACCGCTGCACGGCCATCAGACACAAACGATTTGTTAGCTACTACTGTTAGCACTAATTAACAGATAGTAGTCAACAAGTAGTTATACAATGTGTCATCAATGCATAGATCCACATTCCTCAGTATATGTAATTGAGTTTTGAACGTATTAATGAAGTCGTTCTTTGGAAATCAATTCACGCGGCGTCATTAATACTTTTCCAAAACACAATTACATTTACCGAGGAATATAGATCGATGCATTGATGACACATAGAGAATTTCTTAAAACTCACCATCATGATTGAGCTTCTTGGTGTGCAGCAGGTTAGTCAATCAATTTTCCTACCGACCCACATTGTGTCTCTCTGTCTTTCGCTCTCTCCCTCCCTCTCTCCGTCTCTCGTGCTCTCTCTCACCCACTCCCCATCTCTTCTCTCTCTAGCTCTCTCACTCCCTCTCTCTCACCCTGTTGCCTCGGCATTCCCAGAACCATTGACGTTTTGCGGTAAACAAAATGCTGGAGAAACTCAGCGGGTGAGGCCTATAATTCGCTTCTATGGAGCGAAGTAAATGGGCAACGTTTCGGGTCTAGACCCTTCTTCAGACACGGCCCGAAATGTTGCCTGTTTCCTTCGCTCCATAAATGCTGCCTCACCCGCTGAGTTACTCCAGCATTTTTGTCTACCTTCGATTTTCCAGCATCTGTAGTTCCTTCTTCGACGTTTTGTGGTGACGGCTGCATCTGTTGGTGGGTGGGGTGGGGGTTGTAGTCCTGGCTCGTGGTGGCTCCTGATAAGTGATATAGTGTTTAAGAAGTAACTGCAGGTGCTGGAAAATCGAAGGTAGACTGTGGAGGCAGGGTGCTGGTGGAAGGAGAGTGGTGCATTTGACAGCTGCCGTATGTGTTCGAACAATGGATTACCGTAATGGGCTTGCCTTGGCAAACATTTCTTGCGTTATGTTATTAGAAATATTAGCACGACCAATAATAAATTAAAACAAATCTCCAATGGTCTTGTCTCTCTGTGATACACGGAACCATGTCCATATGTGGTGCAGTGTAATACTGGAGATTTTAAAGTTAGTTAAAAAATGTCACCTGCCCTGTTTCAGCTTTTTTGACCCAGGTCAATATTAATAACGCTCACGAGGCCAAAAGCTGCCACAGCAGCTGCCTCACCTGCCTCAGACGTGGTGCTTTGTGTAAATAAGTGATATGTTCCCTCCGCGGGTGCTGCCTTGCCCGCTGAGTTCCTCCAGCACTCTGTGTTTATTGTTTGGCTCTGAAGTTGAAGGTGGACCCCCCTGTGTCTACCTTCAACTCCCTGTCTGTGGTGGCTCAGTGGGACGGGTAGGGCTCTGGGGAGAGGGTTGCGTTTCTGGTCGAGACCCTTCTTCAGACAATCACAAGTACTCTCACCGATGAGAGTTCAGTTCAGTCTGAAGAAGGGTCTTCTCTCCAGAGTCGCTGCGCTGCCTGTCCTGCTGAGCTACTCCAGCTTTTGTCTATCTTCAATTTCAGAGTTAGATAAAATTTCTCATGGGGGGCTTATAGCGTCTACCCCCCCCCCCCCGCTCCTCCCCCCCTTCCTTTCCCAACCTCAGCCTCACAGACCTTAGCATACTCCTAGTTCCTAAAACCCATTTCCATCACTGATGTGGCATATAAATTCATGACAGATTTAAAAATCATGTCATATTCTTGTGTGAATGGGATTAGCTTGTTATCTGGATAGATTCATAGAAAATAGGTGCAGAAGTAGGCCATTCGGCCCTTCGAGCCTGCAACGCCATTCAATATGATCATGGCTGATCTTACAACTCAGTATCCTGTACCTGCCTTCTCTCCATACCCACTGATCCCTTTAGCTACAAGGGGCACATCTAACTCCCTCTTAAATATATAGATATTTAGGCTATTTTTTAAAATTATCCTTTTCTTAAGAAATGGAATCTACAGGACATTCTTAATGGGAAAGTAGTGGGCAGATATGCATGTCATGCATGGTTTGAAGAGCAAAAACTTGTAGTTTACAATGCCAACATTGACAAGTTGAGGAAAAACAAGGTGTACAGAGTTGCTTATTGGATACAATCTGAGGAGTATGATGATGCTACTGATTATGGCATGCCAATGTACCAGCTAGCAACTGATCTTCTCCATAAAGACCTGGTCTTTTGCTAGAAAATGTAATTTATTTTCATATCTGTTACAGAGTTACAGCATATAATACAATAATATTAAAGTTCTGATCTTGAGAATATCACATTTTTTAATTTTCAAGGCAGTCTGGGTGTTTATTACTATTTTCATCGCAACGGTCAATTTTGTAATTAGCCACAATTAGGTAATTAACTCATTTTACTTCGGAGTCACGTGAGTGACTACGTGAATATGGGCCGTCCATCTGCGTGCGCGTCATTACGTCTGAACGCAACGCGCACGACGGACTGGCAGAGGCACTGCGTCCTCCCAGCCGTCGGGATGGGCAGGTAAACAAAGTTGAACTACTTACCTGCGTTCTTTCGGGCTTGAAGCTTTTTGTAGTTTCAGAGCCCAGATGTCGAGGAGACAGTCCGCGGGGAAGTCGGCTGCCGAAGACCGCAGCATTCCCAGTAGGGGGCGACGGTCTTGTTACCGACATTAGCACCGGCAGCAGAATCGGCAGGAGACTTAGTGCAGGAGGAGGAGCTCTGTGGTGGTCCTGCGGGACGTAAAAACCACCCACAAGTCTGACAAACCCGTTGACTCAGATGAGTCCGAAGAAGAGGGATACCCTCCCTCAACGGAGAGCGTCTGAGGACGACTCTCCCACATGGAGCAACATATGGAGAAGTTGCTCCAACAATGATCTGCTCCGAAGGAGGAAGCGGTATCAGCACGGGCCCTACAGCAGGCCGTGCCAACAGCCTCGCACACGGGGCAGTCCAATGTCTTCCCCATTGGAGGGGGAAGTACAGATGGAAGAAACCACTCTGAATCAGAGTACAAAAGAACAGGGGGGGGGGGGGGAACCTTCCATGGGACAAGCAGAAGAAAGCAAGTAAGTAAGTAATTTTAGTTATATAGCACTGTTTAAGTCAACTCGCATTGACACCAAAGTGCTTTACATAAAATGAATAATAAGCTTCCATACAAACAAAATAAAATAAGTACTTCTGCAATCATCCAGGTTCCACTGGGTGCTTCCCTGGATGGAGATCTAGTTAATAATGTCAATTAGCATCCCATCAACTTTAAGACCTGGCCATGAAAGGAACCATGAACAGGTACCCCCCCACCAGCTACTGTGCTTCCATAAAGTAAAAATCCAGAAGGTATTAAACCTACTGGGGTCTGGGATCACACATTTGCAGGAGGAGTGGAAGATGGACTCCTCACTGACAGAGAACAGGACACTATGGCACTATTGCATTATGCCCACTTTGGCATATGCCCACTTTGAGAGAATGCAATCAAACCATCAATTAACTCGAAGTTCGCTGTCCTGTGTAAAGCCAGCACTGTCCAGCCCGCAATCTACTTGTTCGAGGAAGACCTGCCGAGACAGGTACGGGATCTGGATGACGAGGCAAAAACAATCCGCCTCAATAACCAGAGGCCAGGTTACCCAAAAAGGGTCCATCGCAAGGATGCATCCTTACAGCTATCGGCGTTTTATGCCTAGAGGGCCAGGCACTGGAGGAAGACCCACACCGGAGTCAAGGTCTTTTAGGGACAGGGCTCAGCCGGCCCACAGCGAGGATAAGGAGTGAACAACCACCAGTTCAACCTCCAAAACCTCACGAATGAAAACCAGCGCCATACCGCCAGTAACGTCAGAGGTAAGCCAAACCAGTTCCTGTGGGAACACCCCAGACAAGCCTCACATACTCGTGGGAGGAAGGTTAAAATATATTTTGAAAGAATGGTGTGGGGTCACAATGGATCCGTTTGTACTGCACAGTATAGAAGGGTTCAAAATTGAGTTCATTTTGAATTCATCACCACCCACAAAATTTCGCACATCGGCGTTCTCTCAACAAGAAACTATGGATACAGGAGGAAATTGGAACTTTATCTGACAAAAATGTCACTGAGAGGTCACACAGAACCTCACCAATTTATATCCAATATATTTCTCAAAAGAGAGAAAAGATGGAGTGTCCGCATCATTCTGGACCTTACGGAACTCAAAAAACATATGTGCAATATAAACATTTTAAAATGGACAATATTGGAACAGCAACTCATTTACTATCAAACACAGTAAATATGTTGGTGACTTTGCCTAGGGGCAAACAACACGATTTGAGTAAGCCTGCTATGACCTGATAGTCAAATAGTAGCCATCTATCAGGCAAACAACGAGTGTAATTGGCAAATAGTAGCTGAATTTCCAGTGGTACGTCACGAGCCTTTGCATTACCAGAATTTACAGCGAGCAAAGAACGACACTCAGATTCCATGCAGGCCAAATTGGCAAACCTATGGATTGACAGCAGAGGCCATTGTTGAATAACTATGGTGGATAACGAACGTGAGACAGCTCAAGGGAAATCTTGCTCGAAAGCCAACGGTGGTTCCTCAGACCAATGCAAGCGGCTAAGGATGGGGAGCCACAAACACAGTCTAGAGCTGTGGGGGCTGATGGAATGAGCAGGAGTCTGTAATTCCCCAACACATGGAATCAATTACCTAGAATTGTTGGGGGCACAATATGGACTCAAGGTTTTCTGTAGCAACATGCAACCTGTGCTTGTTCAAATTCAGATTGATAACACCACAGCGGTGGCATATATCAATCACAAGGGTGGTGTAAAATCTGTATCTTGCGACAGATTGTTCAACCTCATTTGGCACTGGTGTATCGAGAGGAATATTTGGGTTACAGCGGTCTATCTACCAGGTAACCATATAACCATATATAACCATATAACAATTACAGCACGGAAACAGGCCATCTCGACCCTTCTAGTCCGTGCCGAACACATAATCTCCCCTAGTCCCATATACCTGCGCTCAGACCATAACCCTCCATTCCTTTCCCATCCATATAACTATCCAATTTATTTTTAAATGATAAAAACGAACCTGCCTCCACCACCTTCAATGGAAGCTCATTCCACACAGCTACCACTCTCTGAGTAAAGAAGTTCCCCCTCATGTTACCCCTAAACTTCAGTCCCTTAATTCTCAAGTCATGTCCCCTTGTTTGAATCTTCCCTACTCTCAGTGGGAAAAGCTTTTCCACGTCAACTCTGTCTATCCCTCTCATCATTTAAAAAACCTCTATCAAGTCCCCCCTTAACCTTCTGCGCTCCAAAGAATAAAGCCCTACCTTGTTCAACCTTTCTCTGTAACTTAGTTGCTGAAATCCAGGCAACATTCTAGTAAATCTCCTCTGTACTCTCTCTATTTTGTTGACATCCTTCCTATAATTAGGCGACCAAAATTGTACACCATACTCCAGAATTGGCCTCACCAATGCCTTGTACAATTTTAACATTACATCCCAACTTCTATACTCAATGCTATAACAGATATAACACAGTGACAGATGCTGGATCACGAATGTTTAATATTAACACAGAATGGATGTTGAATCGGGCAGTATTTAACAAAATAACTACACGATTTGGCATACCAGATATTGATCTGTTTGCATCTAGATTAAACCATCAGTTACCCAGATATGTGTCCTGCGAGCTGGATCCAGGAGCAAAGGCAGTGGATGCTTTCTCCCTCAATTGGGGAGGAATGTTTATGTATGCTTTCCCCCAATTTGTCTCACAAACTGATGCTTGACCAAAATCAAGCAAGACTAAGCCACAGGCATATTGGTAGTGCCAGATTGGCCTACTCAAGCCTGGTTCCCAAAAACTGTTGGGAATTATAGTCCAGCCGGTTATGGCTGTACCCAAGAGCAGGGACCTCCTGGTGAACCCAGTTACAGGGAGCAATCATCCACTTGTTGAACGTATTAACTTGTTGATCTGCAGTTTCTGAGGAGGCCATTTCAAGGCATAGGACTGTCCGAACAAATACAAAAAACTCTACTGAACGTTTTTCCTTCCATTATTTATTATGTAAAAGAATATGTGTGTTATGATTGTGTTTATAATTTGTTTGGTTGTTTGGTTGTTTGTCTTTTGCACAAAAGTCCGCGAGCATTGCCACTTTCATTTCACTGCACATCTCGTATGTGTATGTGACAAATAAACTTGACTTGACTTGACTTGACTTGACACAGTTCGGATAACGGATGTCTTGGAGTTCCTATCAACTCTGTACTATAACTATAAACAAAGTTATAGTGCAATCTATAGTGCCAGAGGCGCACTCTCCTCCTATCTGATGCTGGAAGCAGGGCATGGGCCAATAAGAACGCACCCCTTTACAACAAAATTAATGAAGGGAATTTACAATTTAATACCTCCAAGGCCAAGGTACACGGACACATGGGATGTGAGCGTGGTACTAACCCTACTTTGACAGTGGGGACCGCCTATAACTAACCCTGAAGGTGGTATGCTGATGGCACTGCTAACAGCACAAACAGTCCAGACACTGCAAAAGCTACGGTTGGACTACATGACCATCAATATGAACAACATAACATTCATAATCAGGAACCTGATAAAACAGAGCAGGCCAGGAAGCCAGGGATGAAGATCCAGTTCTTGGCATATCCAGAGGGCCAATGGTTGTGTGTGTGGTAACATACTAACACCACTATCTGAGAGTTACGGAGAACCTCAGAGGCTCAGAACAATCGGTCCTCATCAGCCATAAAAAAACACACCAGAAGGTGTCAACTCAAACCATCTCCAGTTGGTCTAAGGAGGTAATGGCGGTAGCAGGAGTGAACATTTATTTCGTTAAATCTCACTCCACCAGGGCTGCATCTGCGTCGGCAGCAAGAGCTATGGACGTGCCCCTTGACGACATCCTAGTGGCTACAGGATGGACGAATGAACGAACGGTCCACCGGTTTTATAACAAACACATCAGTTTGAAGTTTGATCTTGATTTTATGAGGAGTTACGATGAGCGATTACGTTCCCACCGCTCCCACCCTCATACTATCAAGGTCATATGGAAGTTCTAGTTTCTTCACAATCTTACTATTCTCAGGTCTTTTTATCTGTGATTTAACACCGCTGCTTTGAAGATTGACGCGCACGCAGACAGACGGCCCTTCTTCACGTAATCGCTCATCGTAACTCCTCATAAAATCAAGATCAAACTTCAAACTGGTAAGTTCTCGTTTAATCTTACTATTATATGCTTTAATTTCAGGTCATCCAAGTAAGATGTTTTATATTTGTTTTAGAATGCTTCGATCTATAATAACTGATAATAGTAAGATTAAACGAGAACTTACCAGTTTGAAGTTTGATCTTTGTTTTATGAGGAGTTACGATGAGCGATTACGTAAAGAACCACAACAGTCCGCATGCGCGTCAATCTTCAAAGCAGCGGTGTGAAATCACAGATAGCAGTAATTGAAGTAACATAGTAAGATTATAAACTAGACATACCAGATGACCTTTATGATATGAGGGCTGGGAGCGGTGGGCACGTAATCGCTCATCGTAACTCCTCTTAAAATCAAGATCAAACTTCAAACTGGTAAGTTCTCGTTTAATCTTACTATTTTACTTCGGAGTCACGTGAGTGATTCCGTGAAGATTTCAAAGCTCTGTGATTTCATGCCGTAGATACGAATCCAGGCATCTCACACTGCATCAGTTGACCCAGGATGAGTGAATAATGAGCAATGCATTGAAACATGGTACAGATTAACATGTTGATGGTTTAAATCACAAAAAGAAAAACACAATAGCGACCCCTCTCTCCCAGGGGGAAGCTATGAAACAGAACCTAAAATGGAATGGGTGAATACCCCGGGTTCGTTAAGTGGTTTGTTATAAAACCTCTGAAAGGTCAGTTCATTTGACCATCCTGCGGCCGCGAGGATATGGTCTAGAGGGATGTCCATTGCCTTCGCTGCTGACGTTGATGCCGCCCTGGTGGAGTGAGATTTTAAATTGTCAGTGTTTACTCCTGCACAAACCAGAACTTGTTTCAGCCATCTTGAAATAGTCTGAACCGACACTTTCATATGCGGCTTTTTGTGGCTAATAAATAATGCTACTTCCGATCGTCTGAGACTCTTGGTGACCTTGATATAATATTGCAAGTGGGACACTACATACAGTCATAAATCCGTGGGATATGCAGAAATATAAGCTTGAACCCTGACAACCCTGGTCTGCTCTGCTTAATTAAATCATAAATCTAAAATGTAATGTCATTCCCAGATGTTACCATCCTGTCCGGTCGCAGTTTCTGGACCCGTTGCGCTGAAACCAGCGCCATGAGCATGACCACCTTAAGGGTAATTTTGGACAAAGACAAGGTGCCCCAATAGGTTGCTACGTTTCGGGACCACCAGAATTGGCTGTGTTATTATCTCCAAAACAAGAGGGAACCATGGCTGTGTAGGCCAGTCGGGTACCACCAAAACGCCTGAGGCGGAGTCCTGCTTGATCTTGAGCAAGCACCGGCTGATGAGGCAGAATGGGGGAAATGCATAAAAAACACTCCGCCCCAGTGTAGCGAGAATGCATCTACCGCTACTCCCCCTGGGTCTGGTTCCTAAGAAACATTCTTCGGTAACTGGTGATTGAGTCTGGATGCAAACCAATCGATATCTGGCATCACATACTGAACAACAATAACATTAAATGCATCATGATTCAACATCCATTCTGTGTTTTCATTGAATTTGCATGACCTGGTGTCTGCCACCATGTTGAATCTACCTGGCAGGAAGATAGCTGAAACCCAAATGTTTCTTGTAATGCACCAGTGCCAAATAAGATTAACCAATCTATCACAAGATTCCGACTTGATTCCACCCATGTGATTAACATACGCCACTGCTGTGGTGTTGTCAATCTGAAGCTGAACATGTAATTGATGCTTAGTAGTACAATAAGCCTTAAACCCATAAAATGCTCCCAATAGCTCTAAATAGTTAATCCCATGTGATTGAAGAATAAATGCCATGCATATTCCATCTGCCTCCACAGCTAGACATGGTATCAGTAGCACCCCAGCCTAGGGCACTAACATCAGTCTGTAAAACAACTGAAGGTTACTCAACCAGAATTTTGCTGAAGCAACTTGAGATGTTCCTTATCCACCATTGCACTTCAGCAATAGCTTCAGCTGGTAATTGCATGGGCCTGTCGAAATGACCTGCATGTATCATGAGTGCCTGTACCTTTGCACGTTGTAAATTTTGGTAATGCAAAGGTCCATACTGTGCAGCTGGAAAGGCAGCCACTAATTTGCTAATCAAGCTGGCCACATGTCTAATTGAAGGTTGTTGCTCCCCCATGAGCTTGTTACAGCCTTCAATTTAATCTAATCTCTTGCCCTTGGGCAGAGTCACTGACATGTGAGTTGAATTAATAGTGAACCCAAATAATCAATACTCTAACTGGTATCAATTTGGATTTAACTGGATGAATGAGAAACCCCAATCTCTCAAACATGAGTTTAACAACTGAAACAGATAATTCAGCTGCTTCCCGAGTCTTCCCTATAATTAAGATATCATCTAAATAAGCCATTACAATATGACCTTGTTTCCGGAGTAGCCCCAGTACTGGCTTTAGCTAGTAAATAATTTAGGGGCCGAGGTTAAGCCATTAGGCAGTGTTTTACATTGCCATTACTGCCTCATCCAGCTAAATTTCAAATATCTCCGAGGATCCTTATGAACAGGCACTGAGTAATAACCATATAACAATTACAGCACGGAAACAGGCCATCTCGACCCTTCTAGTCCCTGCCGAACACGTATTCTCCCCTAGTCCCATATACCTGCGCTCAGACCATAACCCTCCATTCCTTTCCCGTCCATATAACTATCCAATTTATTTTTAAATGATAAAAACGAACCTGCCTCCACCACCTTCACTGGAAGCTCATTCAACACAGCCACCACTCTCTGAGTAAAGAAGTTCCCCCTCATGTTACCCCTAAACTTCAGTCCCTTAATTCTCAAGTCATGTCCCCTTGTTTGAATCTTCCCTACTCTCAGTGGGAAAAGCTTATCCACGTCAACTCTGTCTATCCCTCTCATCATTTTAAAGACCTCTATCAAGTCCCCCCTTAACCTTCTGCGCTCCAAAGAATAAAGCCCTAACTTGCCCTAAATCTCCTCCTTCCTATAATTAGGCGACCAAAATTGTACCCCATACTCCAGAATTGGCCTCACCAATGCCTTGTACAATTTTAACATTACATCCCAACTTCTATACTCAATGCTCTGATTTATAAAGGCCAGCACACCAAAAGCTTTCTTTACCACCCTATCTACATGAGATTCCACTTTCAGGGAACTGTGCACAGTTATTCCCAGATCCCTCTGTTCACCTGCATTCTTCAATTCCCTACCATTTACCATGTACGTCCTATTTTGATTTGTCCTGCCAAGATGTAGCACCTCACACTTATCAGCATTAAACTCCATCTGCCATCTTTCAGTCCACTCTTCCAACTGGCATAAATCTCTCTGTAGACTTTGAAAATCTACTTCATTATCCACAACTCCACCTATCTTAGTATCATCTGCATACTTACTAATCCAATTTACCACACCATCATCCAGATCATTGATGTACATGACAAACAACAGTGGACCCAACACAGATCCCTGTGGCACCCCACTAGTCACTGGCCTCCAACCTGACAAACAACCATCCACCATTACTCTCTGGCATCTCCCATTCAGCCACTGTTGAATCCATCTTGCTACTCCACCATTAATACCCAACCATTGAACCTTCTTAACCAACCTTCCATGAGGAAACTTGTCAAAGGCCTTACTGAAGTCCATATATACAACATCCACTGCTTTACCCTCATCAATTTCCCGAGTAACCTCTTCAAAAAATTCAAGAAGATTAGTCAAACATGACCTTCCAGGCACAAATCCATGTTGACTGTTCATAATCAGACCCTGTTTATCCAGATGCTTATATATATTATCTCTAAGTATCCTTTCCATTAATTTGCCCACCACTGACGTCAAACTAACAGGTCTATAATTGCTAGGTTTACTCTTAGACCCCTTTTTAAACAATGGAACAACATGCGCAGTACGCCAATCCTCCGGCACTATTCCCGTTTCTAATGACATTTGAAATATTTCTGTCATAGCCCCTGCTATTTCTACACTAACTTCCCTATGTAATATGCACCCTTTAGATCTATACATGCCATATAACATCCTCTGGAAACCAATTGCTTGGCAGTAACAAATGTTTCCATTTTGAAATGTTTATACTGCACAAAAGGATTAAGGCTCATCAGGTCAAGGATGATTTGACTCCCACCATCCTTCTTTGGCCTAGGAAAAATGTTTGACATGAATTGGTGAGGTTGATAACCCGCCTTCTCAATTACCCCTTTTTTTATATAACTTCAATTTCAGCTTGAACCTCCAAATTCTCTTTTTGTGAGAAAATGAGTGCCCGACTTGGTGTACGCTGTGTGGATGGACGCAAATTGGGAAGGAATTCAATTCGAAATCCTTGTATACTGTGCAGTATAAACAGATCTGATGTTATCCCATACCATTCCTTCAGAAACAAGTGCAACCTCCCCCCCCAACTGGTAGGTGACTCTCACTTAATATGTTACGACAAGAACCATACCCACCTACCTCCATGGTTACCAGTGGAATTCTCTGTCCCCTGGTTCTGGTGGGAAAAGGCATGTTTGCCCGTGCTCCTGCTGGAGTGTGCCAGCTGCGCATATTGAATGGCCGGCTTGGTCCTTGACCGGACCCGGTTTCAGCAAACCGCTTGTATGGATACTGCTGCTGAAGCGTTCTGCTGGTCATTGGCGCTTTGATGCGCCCGACCGTTCTTGCCTCGTCGTCCAGCTCTTTAACTCTTTTTGCGAGGTCTTCACCAAACAACAGATTTGGTGGCTGGATATTGCTGGGCTTACACAGAGCGGCGAACTTCAGTTGATGGTAGGGCGGATGGTGCTCTTTCTCAGGCAATGTACATGAGAGCCAGGGCATCCTGCTGTACATCAGACAGGTGCTCTCCATCCACCGACCTGGCGAACGCCATAATGCCCGAAGCAAGCAGCTTCAGCACCCTCTGAAGCCTCATTTCCTGAGCCCTGATGCCTATGCCCATATGATCCCAGATAGCGTGGTTTAGTGCCAGCACTTTGAGCAGGATACAATTAGCCAGGGTGTCGTATGTTTTGGCCGTTTCATCTATGGTCAGTTCTTGAAGCTGGTGTGAGGCCAAGTAATTAATACTTGTAGGCTACTCTTCACCCAGCGGCTCTCCTGAGTCTGTTGGGATGGCAAATCTTGCTGCCAGGAATGGTACCTCTGACTCGTGCCCTTCATCACTTGGGGTAGCCTCCATCGCTAAACCCACAGACTCAGCGTCAGAATCATACTGACCCGGTATGCTCTCCTCCTCCAAGAGGGAGACATTAACAGCCCTGTAGCAGGTGCCGCTGGCGCAGGCTCTCTAAGAGGCCGGCGCTGACACAACTGCTCCTGTTGGAGTGTATCTTGGTGGAGCATCCTCTCCATCAGGAGCTCCATCCTGGATAACCATCCAAATATGTTATCCATTACCGGAGGGGAACCCTCCCGGCACAACTCGTCTGAGTCCACTGGCCGTGCAGACTTTCTAGTGGCTTTGCGCCCCAAAGGTGCAGCCACGGTGCTCTCAGACACCAAGTCTGCAGTCTCTGGTCGTACCGCTAGCGACTCAGTATGTGAGTCACTGCGCAATGCTTCAGACGTATTGACGCGCATGCAGACTGGCGGGGTTCTTCACGGAATCACTCACGTGACTCCGAAGTAAAATTTAATTCAGTTTTCTTAATTTTTAAGAAAGTTATGAGCTTTTGACTGTCCTCGATCACAGCTCTTGTGTTAAGTCAATGGAAAAGCAACAGGGAACAAGATGCTAATTTCCGAGTATGAAAATGGCCATGACGTTTATAATACTGAAGATATGAAAGTGAATTGCGTGTCAAATTAAACTTATTTTTATGCTTTATCTGATGGGATAAATTGCAAACTTGATTTTTTAAATCTCTAACATAGAAACATAGAAAATAGGTGCAGGAGTAGGCCATTCGGCCCTTCGAGCCTGCACCGCCATTCAATATGGCTGATCATCCAACTCAGTATCCTGTACCTGCCTTCTCTCCATACCCCTTGATACCTTTAGCCACAAGGCCCACATCTACCTCACTGTTAAATATAGCCAATGAACTGGCCTCAACTACCTTCTGTGGCAGAGAATTCCAGAGAATTCCAGAGAATTCCAGAGAATTCCAGAGATTCACCACTTTCTGTGTGAAAAATGCTTTTCTCATCTCGGTCCTAAAAGATTCCCCCTTATCCTTAAACTGTGACCCCTTGTTCTGGACTTCCCCAACATCGGGAACAATCTTCCTGCATCCAATGGATACTTCCAATCTTCCTGCTTCCAATGGAGTTTAATGCTGATAAATGTGAGGTGTTACACCTTGGCAGGACAAATCAAAATAGGACGTACATGGTAAATGGTAGGGAATTGAAGAATACAGTTGAACAGTGGGATCTGGGAATAACCGTGCATAGTTCCTTGAAGGTGGAATCTCATATAGATAGGGTGGTAAAGAAAGCTTTTGGTATGCTAGCCTTTATAAATCAGAGCATTGAGTATAGAAGCTGGGATGTAATGTTAAAATTGTACAAGGCATTGGTGAGACCAAATCTGGAGTATGGTGTACAATTTTGGTCGCCCAATTATAGGAAGGATGTCAACAAAATAGAGAGAGTACAGAGAAGATTTACTAGATTGTTGCCTGGGTTTCAACAACTAAGTTACAGAGATAGGTTGAATAAGTTAGGTCTTTATTCTCTGGAGCGCAGAATGTTAAGGGGGGACTTGATAGAGGTCTTTAAAATGATGAGAGGGATAGACAGAGTTGATGTGGACAAGCTTTTCCCTTTGAGAATAGGGAAGATTCAAACAAGAGGACATGACCAGAATTAAGGGACAGAAGTTTAGGGGTAACATGAGGGGGAACTTCGTTACTCAGAGAGTGGTAGCGGTGTGGAATGAGCTTCCAGTGGAAGTGGTGGGGGCAGGTTCGTTGGTTTCATTTAAAAATAAATTGGATAGGCATATGGATGAGAAGTAAATGGAGGGTTAAGGTATGAGTGCAGGCAGGTGGAACTAAGGGAAAAAGGTTGTTCGGCACGGACTTGTATAGCCGAGATGGCCTGTTTCCGTGCTGTAATTGTTATATGGTTATATGGTTGTATCTAGCCTGTCCAACCATACATTCATATATATATGGTGTCAGCGTATTAAATTTCTTGTATAATTCACTTGGAAGTCCATCTGGGCCTGGTGCTTTACTAGTTTTAAGAGACGAGATGGCTTTTTGAATATCTTTCACACGCAGATCAAAGTTAAGACCATTGCATTCTTCTTCACTTAATTTAGGGAGATTGCATTTATTTATTTATTGCAAACCGGGAAAGATCCAGAAGTGGCGACGCTGCCTGGCAGCTGCGGCTCGCCTGTAGTCTGTCTGTTTTTTCTTTTGTTGTTGTTGTTTTTCTGTTGTCTGTTTTAGTTAAAGTGAGTTAAATTTAGTTTATTAGGTTGTGTATGTGTGGGGGGCGGGGGGGTGAAACATAGGTTTGGTCTCTTCCTTCGGGGGAGGCGGCTTTTCTTGTCGTGTTCCCCGTCTCCGTCTGCGCTGAGGTCTAATGGCAGAGCTGGCGGCCTCGGGGCTGTGGGGACATTGCGGCGGTGGCCCGACTTGGAGCTGAGGGTTTGGCGGCCTTCTGGCGTTCCGGCGGCGGCCCGACTTGGAGCTGTGGCTGTGGCGGCATTCCGGCGTTCCGACAGCGGACCCGACTTGGAGCTGTGGCTGTGGCGGCATTCCGACGTTCCGACAGCGGACCCGACTTGGAGCTGTGGCGGCGCTTAGCTTATTTTTGCAGAGTAATTGATTATATTGATATGTCAAATTTGCAATTTTCCTGTGTAAATCAGGGGAGGGAGAGAGTGCATTATCCCTGTCCAATTGGTGTATCTGTTTTTCTAATTCTATTTTATTTTACCCTCGTTCCTGGAGCCCCCACTCACTGATACCCCGTTCCAGAGCTCCATGCACTTTGCCTGGACCTCCTTTCCAAGTGCTCCCTCCCTCCCAGTTGCTGGGACCCCGGCTCTCATGCTCCATTTCATCTTCCGGGCCGCAGTTTCCCGCACGCTCCCACTCTCGGTGTAACAATACTGATATCCAGTGCTATCTGTGTGGAGTTTGCATGTTCTCCCCGTGACTGTGTGGGTTTCCCCGGTTGCTCCAGTTTCTCCCACATCGCTGAAACTTGCTGAGATGTTAATCAGCAGCTGTAAAATGCCCCAGTGTGGGTTAATGGCAGGTGATGGGAAGGTGTCAATAGACAATAGGTGCAGGAGTAGGCCATTCGGCCCTTCAAGCCAGCAGCGCCATTCACTGTGATCATGGCTGATCATCGACAATCAGTACCCCGTTCCTGCCTCCTCCCCATATCCCTTGAATACGCTATCTTCCAGAGCTCTATCGAACTCTCTCTTGAAAGCATCCAGAGAATTGGCCTCCACTGCCTTCTGAGGCAGAGAATTCCACAGATTCACAACTGACATCCCGATGCTTTCTTCAGTTTTATTAATTGCACTGACGGGAACTGATTGAGAAACAATTTTTCGTTTCTTCAGTGTATGTAAGTACTCAGTTAAAATGACATTAAAGTAAATACTGAATGCTGAATACTCTGGGTAAAAAAGTTTTTCCTCATTTCCGTTCTAAATGCCCTAACCCATATTCTTAAACTGTGGCCCCTGGTTCTGAACTCCCCCAACATCGGGAACATGTTTCCTGCCCCTAGCGTATCCAATCCGTTAATAATCTAATATGTTTCATTAAGATATCCTCTCATCCTTCTAAATTACAGTGTATACAAGTCAGGCCACTCCATTCTTTCAACATTTGACAGTCCCGCCATCCCGGAAATTAACCTCATGAACCTACGCTGCAATCCCTCAATAGCAAGAATACCCTTCCTCAAATTTAGAGCACCAAAGCTGCTCACTAGGGCCCTGTACAACTGTAGAATAACCTCTTTGCTCCTATACTCAACTCAACTTGCCATTCACTTTCTTCACTGCCTGCTGCACCTGCATGCTTAGTTTCAGTAGGTACACAAAAATGCTGGAGAAACTCAGCGGGTGCAGCAGCATCTATGGAGCGAAGGAAATAGGCAACGTTTCGGGCCGAAACCCTTCTTCAGACTGATGGGGGGTGGCGGGCAGAAGAAAGGAAAAAGGAGGAGGAGGAGGAGCCCGAGGGCTGAGGAAGGGGAGGAGACAGCAAGGGCTAACAAAATTGGGAGAATTCAATGTTCATGCCCGCAGGATGCAGACTCCCCAAGGGTGCTGTTCCTCCAATTTCTGGTGTTGCTCGCTCTGGCCATGGAGGAGACACATGGAAGAAATGTCTTTCCTGTTCCTCCTGGTGAATCAGTGAAAAACATTGAAGGAGGCTTCCTTTTCAACAGTCGGACACCTGGTCATACACTGCTCTCTGCTGAGCATTCACTCGGAGACACGGTTTACACTTGTCCCAGAACGTTGGCTTCAAAAATAACTGGATGATCTTCCACTCTCTTGCCAACCTTCCTTCTTTGCCATCTCCTATTGTTCCATGTGTAAAATTGGGGAACATCAGCGGAGTAGAGTGTTCTTGCAATTGGCTCTCGAGAATACAATACCGTGACTTCAGTTAATATGGTTCTCGCCATATCATCATTCCTCACTCGCTGAGTAGCATCGACTCTGATAACGACTAGTTGTTCTTGTGGTAGATGTACCTGGATTCGAAAGACAGTGGGGTGCCTCTCATGAGTCGGAAATCCAAGGATTGATGCTACTGCTTCTGATGGACCAATGTTTCTGCCAGTCAAGTACTGTGTAATTCTGTCATCCCTGTTAACTCCAAACGCTGCTTGATCACTTCCATTCAACATGTACTTTATCACGTATTAGACCGACTTTACGGAGGAGCATATCTGAATGTTGATGTGACATTTGAACAACTTAAATGGCTGAGCATTATAGGACACCACCCAATCAGAAGTAATAGGTCCCTCTTGATGTCCCTGAAATCCTCCCATGTCTGGAGTTCTTCTCCTGTACAGCGCATATGAATCATGTCCACACCTTGTGCTCTCGAAAAATGACCTTGGGAATCTCTTACTGTATCTTCCATCCTTCCAACATGGAAAGGTGTGGTTGCAGAATGGTCTATGAATCATCTGCTTGAGTACCAATTCATGCAGCTCAGGATGTACTTGTGGTTCTTGTATTTCAGCTTGCACAAATCTGTCAAAATGTTTTGGTCTTGGCTTACTCACTTCGTCAAGTTACAACAGACTGTGCAAATGAGGCAGACCTCTCTTCTGATATTCCACAGTGGAGACAAAAGCTCTATGGTTGCCAAAGAGGCCATGTGGTCCAGTGAGGTACTTAATGAATAGCTTTCTTTTCAGATAGAATACTCTTGCAATCAAGTCTGTTCTATCATATGGCTGCTGATTGCGATAGAGGCACTGTCACATCTCGTTCCAATTCAGTTTGCAAATCATCGTAATGAAGAATGAAGCAATGCCATACTTCCGAACGAACATCATGGCGTCCTGGCATAGTTCCGTCATGTATCTCAATCCACGGACAAATGTTGACGAGAGGAGGATGCGCTTTCCGATGTTTTCCAAATCATCTTTGTAGTTGAATGCTACCGTGAGGCCTCTGTAATTTGTTGATCTCAACGATGCTTGATTCATGCGAATATAATTGAGCCTATCAATCTCAGCTGCCATATCAACGACATATTGTTGAAAGAGTCATCCTCTTCTCAAAGTGGTTTGATTCATTATCTTGATGCATGATCCTATAGGCATAATATCGCTTTGCTGTCAATTTCTTGTGGTTACTCATTTGGAGTTGCTGACGCAATCCATCATCTCCATGTGGAAAGAAAAGGATGTATTAAAAACCACCATATGACCTATGAGACTCTGAAATGATTTTTAGGTCTCCTCCTCTTTCTTTCAAGACAAAGTGCTGTGGTTGCCTGAGGGTCATTATCTTTTGGTATTATAACAGCAACTTCGTTGGCTATTTGTGTGTTAAACCTCCTTTCGTGTTGCTAAGCTGGCCGGCGATCTGGATGATTGATGATTAATGCCTCTGGTAAACCTCAAATTCTTTCCTTTGCCATTTTAAGTGTTTCAATGTAAGGGTTGTTTTGTCATATCATATAACCATATAACCATACAACCATATAACAATTACAGCACGGAAACAGGCCATCTCGGCCCTACAAGTCCGTGCCGAACAACTTTTTTCCCTTAGTCCCATCTGCCTGCACTCATACCATAACCCTCCATTCCCTTCTCATCCATATGCCTATCCAATTTATTTTTAAATGATACCAATGAACCTGCCTCCACCACTTCCACTGGAAGCTCATTCCACACCGCTACCACTCTCTGAGTAAAGAAGTTCCCCCTCATGTTACCCCTAAACTTCTGTACCTTAATTCTGAAGTCATGTCCTCTTGTTTGAATCTTCCCTTTTCTCAAAGGGAAAAGCTGATCCACATCAACTCTGTCTATCCCTCTCATCATTTTAAAGACCTCTATCATGTCCCCCCTTAACCTTCTGCGCTCCAGAGAATAAAGACCTAACTTATTCAACCTTTCTCTGTAACTTAGGGAGGGGTATGTGTGGCAGAGGGGTGTGGGTGAGGGGGGCTGGGAGTGGGGGAGGTGTGGTGAGGGGAGCTGTGGGGAAGGAGGGGTGGGGAAGGGGGGTTTGTGTGGGAGAAGGGTGTGTAGGGAAGTGGGGCTGTTGGGAAGGGGTGGTGCGTGAGGGTGAAGGGGCTATGGGGAAAGGGCAGTGTGGGGAAATGGGGCGGTTTAATGAAAGGGGGGGTGTGGTGAAAGGCAGGTGGGGGAAAGGGGGGATGGGGAAGGGGGAGGGGGAAAGGGGGTGAGGAGGGGGCTGGTTACAGCAGACGTAGCTCGCACTCGAGCCCGAGCTTTCGGCCTCACGCAGCAGATCGCAGACCTAATCCGGCTTCACTCAGAGGCTTCCAGTTTAACTCATCAGCTTCCAGCTGGTCATGCTGGTCACTGCAGAAACAGCCCACACGCTGCACGCTCCCCGCGGGCAGCTCACTCTACGAGGGCTGCTCAACACACTCCGTCCCTTCAGCTTTTTATTCTCTTGCAGCGTTATTCACAGCGGGTTCCAGAATGTGCGTTTTTTATGATTTTTAAACCATACTATTTGACCGATCGGAAAAAAACTTATTTGATGCAGCAGAGGAGAATGGTGAGTAAGGTGGCTAAAAATCATAGCGCTATGGGGGATCGTTTTTGCGAAAATTTAAATACAACGCAGACCGGACGGAAGTGGTCAAGAAGGTAGAAGATAGACAGACAGACAGACAGACAGACAGAAAAACAGACAGACAGACAGACAGACAGACAGACAGACAGACAGACAGACAGACAGACAGACAGACAGACAGACAGACAGACAGACTAAACTAGACTAAGTGGGACACGTTAGGTCCCATTATCACATGGGAGGCCCCTGTATAATATTCCACCACTAAGTCTTAGCCCACAACTGCACATGATCGGTCCCACACAAACATCAGAATATGTCCCAGTCCCAGTCACACGGGAGTCCTGATCCCCCAATGCAACCCATTCACCAATGCGATATTCCACCACTCACCCATTCCCCCAACACAATACTCCAACACTCGGCCACAGCTCCTAAATGCACAGGCATGGCTCATTTCCCCTCATCCCCAGCACACCCTCCCCTCCTCTACATGTGTGGCGAAGGGGTATGGGGTGGGAGGGGAGGAGAGGACGGGGGTGTGTGCGTGGAGGTGGTGTAGGAGGAAGGGGGGTGCGGCATGTAGGTGGGAGGGGAGAGGTGTCTGCAGTCGGGAGGGGTGTGGGATGGGCGAGGAGGAATGGTGAGGGGGTGTGGGGGAGGGGGTGTTGGGGTGGGGTGGGGCGTGTGGGTAACCATATAACCATATAACCATATAACAATTACAGCACGGAAACAGGCCATCTCGACCCTTCTAGTCCGTGCCGAACACATAAACTCCCCTAGTCCCATATACCTGCGCTCAGACCATAACCCTCCATTCCTTTCCCATCCATATAACTATCCAATTTATTTTTAAATGATAAAAACGAACCTGCCTCCACCACCTTCACTGGAAGCTCATTCCACACAGCTACCACTCTCTGAGTAAAGAAGTTCCTCCTCATGTTACCCCTAAACTTCAGTCCCTTAATTCTCAAGTCATGTCCCCTTGTTTGAATCTTCCCTACTCTCAGTGGGAAAAGCTTTTCCACGTCAACTCTGTCTATCCCTCTCATCATTTTAAAAACCTCTATCAAGTCCCCCCTTAACCTTCTGCGCTCCGAAGAATAAAACCTTAACTTGTTCAACCTTTCTCTGTAACTTAGTTGCTGAAACCCAGGCAACATTCTAGTAAATCTCCTCTGTACTCTCTCTATTTTGTTGACTGGGTGGGAGGGGAGGGGTGTCTGCAGTCTGATTGGGGTGTGGGGGTGGAAGCGGGTGGGGGGAGGATGTGGGAGGGGAGAGAGGGGTGTGCGTGGGGGGGCATGTGGGGAAGTTTGTGGGGGAGGTGTGTGGGAGGGGGGAGGAGGGATGTAAGTGGAGGGGGTGTGTACACATTGGGGTTGGATGGGGCAGGTCTTTGTGTGGGCGGAGGCGTTCTGGGGGGAGGAGGGTGTGTAGGGGAGGGATTTTGTGGGGTGAGGAGGTATGTGGGTGGTGGGGGGGTGTGTGGGCCGGCGTTTCAAGGGGGGAGGGGCTGTGTGTGGGCAGCGGCGTTGTGGAGGGAGGGAGGCAAGGGCGGAGGTGTGTGGGGGGAGTGGGTGTGTGGAGGGGGGGCGGAGGTGTGAGGACCTGACAGTGAGGCGACCAACACAAGAGCGGGTCAGCGGGCAATGGAAAACAGGACAGCGGGCGGTGGAGCTTACTCCTGTGTCAGCGCGAGTAACCTCAGTTGATCCCTTGATCACGACAACACAGGAGTAAGCTCTTCCACCCGCACTGCCAGAGGTGAGCATGCCGGCAGAAGGCGCTGAGATAGCTGCCGGTTCCGCTGTCCAGTCCCGGCATCTGCTCGCAGCCACCCGAGCTATTTCCCTCTCCGGCCACAATGCGGTGGCTCCACATACGGAGCTTTGCGGCAGCGGTGAGTGAGTGAGTTTCGGGCATGATCCCCAATCCCTGACCCCCATCCTTCCCAACGCTCCTGCCCTGGCCAGACCCCCCACACGTTGCGAAAGGAACTCTCCCCCCCCCCCCAGCGGTGCTGTCCTTTTAACCATATAGCCATATAATAATTACAGCATGGAAACAGGCCATCTCGGCCATTCTAGTCCCTGCCGAACACTTAATCCATCTTGCTACTCCACCATTAATACCCTACAATTGAACCTTCTTAACCAACCTTCCATGAGGAACCTTGTCAAAGGCCTTACTGAAGTCCATATAGACAATGTCCACTGCTTTACCCTCATCAATTTCCCTAGTAACCTCTTCAAAAAATTCAAAACGATTAGTCAAACATGATCTTCCAGGCACAAATCCATGTTGACTGTTCCTAATCAGACCCTGTTTATCCAGATGCATATATATATTATCTCTAAGTATCCTTTAATTTGCCCACCACTGACGTCAAACTAACAGGTCTATAATTGCTAGGTTTACTATTAGAACCTTTATTAAACAATGGAACAACATGCGCAGTACACCAATCCTCGGCACTATTTCCGTTTCTAATGACATTTGAAATATTTCTGTCATAGCCCCTGCTATTTCTACACTAACTTCCCTCAATGTCCTAGGGGATATCCTGTCAGGACCTGGAGACTTATCCACGTTTATATTTTTCAAAAGTGTCAGTACTTCCTCTTCTTTGAATCTCATAGTTTCCATAGCTACTCTACTTGTTTCTCTTACCTTACATAATTCAATATCCTTCTCTTTGGTGAATACCGAAGAAAATAAATTGGTCAATATCTTCCCCATCTCTTTTGACTCTGCAGATAGCTGTCCACTCTGACTCTCTAATGGACCAATTTTATCCCTTGTTATCCTTTTGCTATTAATATAGCTGTAGAAACCCATTGGATTTACTTTCACCTTACTTGCCAAAGCAACCTCATATCTTCTTTTAGCTTTTCTAATTTCTTTCTTAAGATTCTTTTTACATTGTTTATACTCCTCAAACACATCATTTACTCTGCTGCCTATAATTATTGTAGATCACTCTCTCTTTTTCCGAACCAAGTGTCCAATTTCCCTTGAAAAACATGGCTCTTTCCAATTTTTACTATTTGCTTTCAACCGAACAGGGACATTAAGATTCTGTACTCTTAAAATTTCATCTTTAAATGTCCTCCATTTCTCCTCCACATCCTTCCCATCAAACAAAATGTTCCAATTCACACCTTTTAAATCCTGTCGCATCTCCTCAAAGTTAGCCTTTCTCCAATCAAAAATCTCAACCCTAGGCCCAGTTCTGACCCTCTCCATAATTATATTGAAACTAATGGTATTGTGATCACTAGACCCGAGGTGTTCCCCAACGCATACCTCCACCACCTGACCTGTCTCATTTCCTAACAGGAGGTCCAGCACTGCCCCTTCTCTAGTAGGTACCTCTATGTATTGCTGCAAAAAACTGTCCTGCACACATTTTACAAACTCCAAACCATCCAGCCCATTTACAGAATGTGTTTTCCAGTCTATGTGTGGTAAATTGAAATCTCCCACAATCACTACCTTGTGCTTACTAGTAATATCTGCGATCTCCTTACATATTTGCTCTTCCAATTCTTGCTCTCCATTAGGCGGTCTATAATACACCCCTATAAGTGTTGCTACACCTTTCCCATTTCTCAGTTCCACCCAAGTAGCTTCCCTAGACGAGCCCTCTAATCTATCCTGCCAAAGGACTTCTGTAATATGTTCCCTGACAAGCAAAGCAACACCTCCACCTCTTGCCCCTCCAATTCTATCACACCTGAAGCAACGAAATCCCGGAATATTTAGTTTCCAATCACAGCCCTCCTGCAACTAAAATTGCCCAACGCATCACCGATTCCTCGCTCCCCTCCATTGAGTCTGTCCAAAGCAAGCGTTGTCTGCGGACGGCACTCAGCATCGCCAAGGACTGCTCTTACCCCAACCATGGACTGTTAATCCTCCTACCATCCGGGAGGCGCTACAGGTCTCTCCGTTGCCGGACCAGCAGGTCCAGGAACAGCTTCTTCCCTGCAGCTGTTACACTACTCAACAATGTACCTCAGTGACTGCCAATCACCCCCCCCCGGACACTCCTCCCACAGGAAAAACACTATGTCTGTATACATGTAAATAGACTATGATTTCAATAAATAAAACTATGTCGAACTTCCAGGGAGATGCTAACTGCATTTCGTTGTCTCTGTATTGTACACTGACAATGACAATTAAAGTTGAATCTGAATCTGAATCTATGTTTCACTGATCGCCACAACATCATACGTCCAGGTGTTAATCCAGGCTCTAAGCTCATCCACCTTTCTTACAATGCTCCTAGCATTAAAATATACACATTTAAGAAACCCACCCCCTCGTATTCTCTGTTTATTATCTTTTTCTTCTTTCTCCCTGTTACGACTCCCGAATGCAAGTACTTCAGAGCCACGTAACACAAGTCAAAAACCAGGTTCAGGTTCAAAAAACAGTTTTAATTATTCATTGGAACACAAAACTCAAACCTGATATAAACAACCCAGTCAGGGATATGGATAAACCGACAAACAATTTAACAATGCTCCAGCCAGCCACGCCATGGGCCGTCGAACCGGAGATTCCAAAACCTGCCCAAAGAGATACAACCCTGAAACCAAAATACACGAAAACTCTAAGGTCAGCCCTTATCCGTCCCAATTCAATATCTGTTAACAAGGAATGGTGAAAATACACAAAGTTCTATGCCATGTGGTCAGGCTTCCTCAGCCCCCACCAACAGTCTGCTCATCAGTCAGAGTCTACGACGAAGAGAGGAATCCTGGGAAGCTTCTGGTATTTATACTTCAGATGAGTCACCCGTCACCTGACGCAGCTGGGCCAATCGGGTACAGGAGCCTTTAACCCCTCGATTCCAGACTCACAGCCACGAGGCCTGTACTTGGGATAGAAACAGAGAGGTAAGTACATAGCATTCACCAGGGGGGGGAAGCGCCTAACACCCCCACCCAAAGATACTGAATAAGTTTCTGAAAATGAACAAAAAAAACACCACCAAATTTCAGCAACTATTCAGTAACACAGACATCACTGGCGCGACAATGCATAAGCCAATACATCATCCTTGCCACGGATATGCCAGTCAAATGAGACAACCGCAAGGGAAGCGTCTCCAAAGCCTCAGAGTTACTCAGCTTTCCCTGCGTTACTGCCACAGACAACCGTGCCTCCCCCACATCACCACCCGTGTCAGGGGGCAGCACCACTGCAGTGGGGCGTAACAAAATGGGGGCTCGTCCGAGATATGGATAAACCGACAAACAATTTAACAATGCTCCAGCCAGCCACACCATGGGCCGTCGAACCGGAGATTCCAAAACCTGCCCAAAGAGATACAACCCTGAAACCAAAATACACGAAAACTCTAAGGTCAGCCCTTATCCGTCCCAATACAATATCTGTTAACAAGGAATGGTGAAAATACACAAAGTTCTATGCCATGTGGTCAGGCTTCCTCGGCCCCCACCAACAGTCTGCTCATCAGTCAGAGTCTACGACGAAGAGATGAATCCTGGGAAGCTCTCGTATTTATACTTCAGATGAGTCACCCGTCACCTGACGCAGCTGGGCCAATCGGGTACAGGAGCCTTTAACCCCTCGATTCCAGACTCACAGCCACGAGGCCTGTACTTGGGATAGAAACAGAGAGGTAAGTACATAGCATTCACCAGGGGGGGGGAAGCGCCTAACACCCCCACCCAAAGATACTGAATAAGTTTCTGAAAATGAACTATAAAACACCACCAAATTTCAGCAACTATTCAGTAACACAGACATCACTGGCGCGACAATGCATCATCCAATACATTATCCTTGCCACGGATATGCCAGTCAAATGAGACAACCGCAAGGGAAACGTCTCCAAAGCCTCAGAGTTACTCAGCTTTCCCTGCGTTACTGCCACAGACAACCGTGCCTCCCCCACATCACCACCCGTGTCAGGGGGCAGCACCACTGCAGCCAAAACAGGCTTAGAAGGACATAGCTCCGACCCATCAACCTCCACAGGCTCCTGCTCATGGTACTGTTTCATCATGTTAACATGACAGAGCTGAGTCTTACGCCTCCGATCAGGGGTACCAATAACGTAATCCCTCTCACCAACCTTCTTAACCACCTGATAGGGACCGCTATACCGAGCCTGCAGACTGGAACCAGGAATAGGCAACAACACCAGGACCTTGTCACCTGGAGAAAAATTCCTACTAGAAGCCTTCCTGTCGAACCAGTCCTTCATCCTAGACTGAGCCGAGGCAAGATTACCCATTGCCAGTTCGCATGCCCTCCTCAGTCTAGAGCGAAAAGTACAGACGTGGTCCAAAATACTACGTTTTGTATCCTCCTGTAACCATTTCTCCTTCAGGACCCTCAACGGACCACGTACAGTATGCGCGAACACCAGGTCAGCAGGACTGAACCCTAAAGACTCCTGCACGATCTCACGCACCGCAAACATAACTAGATGAACCCCCTCATCCCAGTCTTTTTCAAACTCCAGGCAGTAAGTCCTCAACATAGATTTCAAAGTCTGGTGAAACCTCTCGAGAGCTCCCTGGCTCTCAGGATGATACGCACTGGAGTAACAATGCTTAATATCTAACAATTTCATTACCTGACCAAAAACCTTCGACATGAAGTTGGTACCTTGGTCACTCTGCACAACCTTGGGCAAACCGAACAACGAAAAAAACTTAGTGAGAGACTTAACAATTTCAGGGGCAGTAATTCTACGCAAAGGGACCACCTCCGGAAAGCGGGTAGTCGCACACATAATTGTTAATAAAAACTTGTTGCCCACCCTTGTCCGAGGTAGAGGGCCCACACAATCAACTAGAATCCGCTCAAACGGCTCACCGACCACAGGGATTGGATATAAAGGCGCAGGAACAATCGATTGGTTCGGCTTTCCTGCCACCTGGCAAATGTGACAACACCTGCAGTGCTGTTTCACGTCCTTTTTCAACCCTGGCCAAAAAAAATTCCGTAAGATGCGGTCATACGTCTTATTGACCCCCAAATGTCCACCCAGAGGACCATCATGAGCCAAACAGAGTATCTCGTCCCTATACCGACGAGGCATCACAATCTGATCAACCACGCTCCAATCATCATGCCCAGATATATCCAAGGGAGACCACTTTCGCATCAGTAAGCCATCCCTTAGAAAATACCCCTTTGCTGTGGAATCCATATCCCCCTCAGGCACTGCGCAGTCGCACAGATCAGATAAACCTGGATCACTCTTTTGCTCCTCAACCAGCCGGTCACGTGACAGTGACACCGGCACATTTCCAGACACTATCCCATCTTGAGATGGAGAAACACCCTTCACAACACAGGATCTATCATCCTGATCCCCAAAAATGCTCTCACTCAGGTCCACCACATCCTCAAACTTCGCCTGGCTCTTAGCCATAGCCCTTGTGACAGCACAAGCTGCGAAGACCTTTGGATGCTGCATAGCCAATCTATCAGGACTCTGCACCATCGGAACAGCCGTCACCTCAGGAGTGACTAAAACTCTACCTCCTGCCAAGTCATTCCCCAAAATCACAGAAACTCCCTCAAAGGGAAAACACGGCCGTAACCCAACAGTTACCCGGCCTGAAACCAACTCGGACTCGAGACGCACGGTATGCAAAGGCACTACCATGTCATCCATCCCGAATCCTACCACTGGGACACTTGACCCAACCGATGATTCCCCAGAAAACGGCAGTACACCATCCAATATAAAGGACTGAGTAGCACCAGTATCACGCAAGATGGATACTGGAACTCTATCACCCCCATCCTCTAGAGAAACAAAACCATTCATGATGAACGCAGAATAATTCCTACACTCATCAGACTCAGGCACCTCAGGTACGACAGGTGCCTTCTGTGCACCCACCAAAGCCACCGGCTTTGCATTTTTCTGCTTCAGAACGGGACACGACTTTAACATGTGCCCTCTCCTTCTACAATAGTAGCACACAGGACCTTCATCAGTCCTTACATTTCCGTCAACCCTATCAGCTCGGACCTCCCCCTGTATCAACGTGCTGCCACTTGCAGGCACAGAAACAGCTTTGACACTGCCACCGGCGACACCACCACGATCAACCGGCCGTGCACCAAAACTATAGGATCGCCCAACAAAATAGTAAGATTAAACGAGAACTTACCAGTTTGAAGTTTGAT
Source organism: Amblyraja radiata (assembly GCF_010909765.2). NCBI lineage: Eukaryota > Metazoa > Chordata > Chondrichthyes > Rajiformes > Rajidae > Amblyraja > Amblyraja radiata. Next base: position 12,375,745 of record NC_045990.1, read on the forward strand.
CTGTATTTTATGAGGAGGAACGTTGAGGGAATACGTGAAGAACCCGCTTCCAACGCATGCGTGCCATTCTTCAAAGCAGCGGTGTGAGGTCACAGAAACTATAATGACCTAACATAGTAAGATTATCAAAGAGATACCAGTTTTGATATGATCATAGGAGGGTGGGAGCGGAGGGCACGTATTCCCTCAACGTTCCTCCTCATAAAATACAGATCAAACTTCAAACTGGTAAGTTCTCGTTTAATCTTACTATTTTACTTCGGAGTCACGTGAGTGACTACGTGAAGATTTCAAAGCTCTGTGACCTCATGCCGTGGAACGAGTCCATGCTTCACAACTGCCTTGGGTATCGGGAGAGAGTATCATTAGCAATTTTAGACACACTTATACAAAGATTTGTGTGATATAACGAGAAAATACATTTATTAATTGAAATCATAGCCCTGTAACCCTTCGGGCAAATTATAATATTGAACGTAAAATGCTTTCCGAAAATGATGATGGCTCCAAAAACTGGTTTATTATAAAACCTTTGGAAAGTCCTTTCGGATGACCATCCTGCTATTCTGAGGATTTGGTCCGTGGGTACCTCAGAATTTTTGCTGCGGATTTTGCTGCAGCCCTGGTGGAATGAGATTTAAAACCATTAGTGTTTATTCCTGCCATCTTTAGGACACATTTGAGCCACCTTGAGATAGTTTGGGTCGTGACCCTTTTGTGCAGTTTCTTGTAAGAAATTAACAAAGCCATTTCCTGACCTCGAATGCTCTTAGTATATTCCATGTATAATTGGATATGTCTTGCTATACACAGACGTTCGTCATATGGATATGCCATAAATTCAATCACTTGACCCGATGAACCTGGTCTGTTTGTTTTATTAACTCATGTATGACAAACACCAGTTTCTCTCGTGAGATGATCAAGGAGTCCAGGCTCAGTTTGCTTAATGACTGGACTCGTTGTGCAGTAACTAACGCCATGAGCATAACCATCTTCATGGTCAGTTTCTGCAGTGATAATGCTGTTTATGGGCTACCAGCTCCTCAGCATGTTTAAAACGACACCCACATCCCAGATTTTGGAGTACCTGGTTTTAGGGGGATTTGCATTGAATATGCCCCTCATAAGTTTTGTTACCAGGGGGTGCGTTCCCACCGTGTGCCGCTCCGTTCCTTGTGATAGGTAATTGGAGAGTGCACTTCTGGCACTATTGATGGCACTGTAGCCCAATCGTTTATCATAATGGAGGTTTGTTAAGAATTCCAATACGGCCGGAATATTCTTGGCCCTTTGGTCTAGGTTGTTGTCAAAGCAGTATATGCCCCATTTCTTGATGTGTCCGAGGTACTGCTTCCGTGTTGACAGTCTTTGTGCGGATGTGATGAGATTCATCGTCCTGTCTGACAGCCCCATGCCGTGTAGTGGGTCTTTCAGACTCTACAAATCAACAAATCCATAGTCTTATGGCATGGGTGACTGCCCCCCCTCCAGTTACTGGATGAATTAATAAATTTGGGCTATGTCCAATAATGGAACATGGTTCTAACACCATCCCCTGTATGACCGAATACCACGGTTGAGTAGGCCAATCGGGTACTATGAGAATCCCAGATGCCGAATATTGTTGAATTTTCCTTTGTACCCGATTGATGATGCAGAATGGGGGAAAAGCATAAAAAACGCCATTTCCCCCAATGCAGTGAGAAAGCATCTGTAGCTTCTGCCCCAGGGTCTGGTTCCCAGGACACATACCTTGGTAATTGGTGATTCAACCTGGACGCAAAAATATCAATATCTGGTCTACCATATTTTGCTGTAATTTCAGCAAATACATTTTATTTAACATCCATTCCGTGTTTTCATTAAATTAGCGTGACCTGGTGTCTGCCACTGAATTTAGCTTACCTTTATGTTGCCGATATCCAAATGTTTCTTTGGATACACCATTTTGTAATACCATAGACGAGTTTTCAATAATGATGGGGTTGGAGCAATACCTAATGCTATGTTCCCACCACTGTAGTTCAATTATAGCTTCCGTAGGCAGCTCCATAGGTCTATCAAAATGACCTTTGTTAAATTTGAGTGCTCTAATTTTTGCTCTTTGCAAATTTTGATAATGTAATGGCCCAAAATGTGTGGCCGGGAATGTAGCCACAATCTTCCCAATTATCCGGCCTACCCGTCTAATGGAGGGTCTGTTGGTGTTAAGAAGCTCGCTGCAATCCTCCTGTAGGGCTGCGGCTTTATTTATTGGTAAAGTTACTAACATATTGACCGTGTTAATGGTGAATCCTAGATAATCCATATTCGTTTCTGGTATCAATTTACACTTAACTACCGTCTGTGTTCCCCTTTGATGGGTACTGTATAGTATGCATCTTTTAAGTCAATGCTTGTCATATAGAAACCAGCTGATACTAATTCTTTAGCAGTGATAAAGGTATCCATCTTAAAATGAACATATTGAACGAATGTGTTTAGGGTTGAAAGGTCAATGATAATCCTGCAACCCCCATCTTTTTTATTTTTAATAAATATGTTTGATACAAATTTTAATTGTTCATGAGTAGTATGCTCAATCACACCTTTTGTATACAATCGTTGTAGCTCCATGTGGGCTTTAGATTGTTCGTTTTTTGTAAGGACGAAATGCCTTTCTGGTGTATGTTGTACTGGGGGGTTATTGGGATGAGTAAATTCTATCAGATAACCCTGAATACTGCTTAGAACATACGAGTCTGTAGTGATTTTACACCATTCGTCACTGTAGTATTGCAACCTCCCTCCCACCGTCGTGGGTCCCTTTTTTACAAAAGAACCACACCCACCTACCTCCATGGTTACTGGTGGTTGTATTATATTCTTTGTTTTTTGAAAAAAGGGGGTTTTGTTTTTATTCGTGTTCGTGGTTGTACTGGAGGTTTAGGCTTCCGCATCTTCCAGGGTGGCCGTCCCTGGCCATACCCTAAAAGAAGGCTGCTGCGGGTATAATTGGGTTCTGGCACTGCCACTGATATAAGCCACACTTTTCGGTCTTCCATGTGGCTGGTACCGTGATCCAAAATAAGCCTTTGCGCTGGTTTTGATGAGCCCCAGTGTCTTGGCTTCCCCAAACAAAAGGGTTGGGGTTTTAACGGCTCTTTGTTTGCAAATTGTTGCATATTTAGGATCCAGTGCTGGCTGAATAGCTATTCAGCTCATATTGTACATTACAGAACAGGGCTAGTGCGTCTTGGTGGCCTTTAGTTTGCTCTGTTTTGTCCAGGGTGCGGATGTAAGCTGTGATCCCTGCCGTAAGCCCCTTTAAGGCTTTCTGGATTTTGAGATCATGGTTCCTGATTTCCTTCCCCATATGCTTCCAAATGCATTGGTTGACACTGGGGATTTGTAATACATCACAGTTACCAGGTGGCAGATGTCTGGCCAGTGTCTCTGTGAATATTTGTTGTTGGAGTTGATGGCCAGACATGTAGTTAATACTGGCTGCCATCCTGGAATCCAAGTCTGCCCCTGTTTGACTTGGTTTGAAGTAATCAGCCACCATGTCCAGCAGTGTATGTTTTTCTGCAGATTCAGGATCATGGGAAGCTGTGTGATCAGGGTCTGGCCCATCAGGGTCCTGCCCACTCTCCTCCGAAGAGGTCGAGATTTCAGGGGGTCCCTCACGGGGTACCCATATGGGGCTTGTCTGCCCACTGTGGCTAGTCTCCACATTCATGGGACTGCCACTGTGAAGGAGCTCCTCCAGCAGCTCCTTTAGACGGTGAGCTGCACTTGCTATTTTTGGCTGCTCCCATTCCTGCAGCCTTTCAGCAGTGTGCTGCTCTTTGTATCCCAGCTGTTCCCGTCCCAGGTACTCACGGGTGCTGGTTTGCGGGCTTTCCTCGTCCCGCCGCTGGCCACACCGGTCCCGACTGTCGGTCCACGTCTGTTCCCGGTCAGCTGTTTCTCCTGGCTGCTCGTATGCAGCCACTCATAGCGGGGTTGTTCCGTCTCCCGCACCCGTTCAGCCCTGGTCCGATATTGATACGGGCTTGTCGCCCGCTGCTGCTCCAAGTCGGGCTCTGCTAGATGGTGCGTTTTTGTTTGAACTTTGCCTCCCGGCCGGTGAGTAAGTTTTGTCGGTGCCAGAATGATTTCTGGCACAGCTGATTCCTCTACCGAGGCCTCTAGAGCCGACGGCTGCTGTCTCTGCCGTTCATCCACGTTTACAACGCGTTTCTCGGGCAGCTTTTTTGCAGACCGCTTCCTTTTCACTCTGTCCATTTTTCTGTGAATAAAAATGCAGAGTCCTTACCTGCCTTTTGCTGGTCCTTTTTTCCTTCTCCCGTTACTGGTGGATGTCCTCCACCCTTCTGTTGACTCGTGCAATGCGTGTAGCGATATGGCACGCATGCGTTGGAAGCGGGTTCTTCACGTAGTCACTCACGTGACTCCGAAGTAAAATCAGATTTATGAGTCAATACATACTCATCTGCCAACACTGCAGCCTTAGACACCTCATTCACCTTCTGCTCATTAAGGTAAGTAGTAACCCTCTCAGGGAGACAGTTCTTAAAGTCTTCCATAATTATCAAGGCCCGCAGTAGCTCAAAATCCTTCACTCCTTGAGAAGCGCACCACCTGTCAAAAAGTGCCTCCTTCTCCCTAGCAAACTCCACATAAGTCTGACTATCAAACTTCCTAAAGCTCCGGAACTTCTGCCGCTACGCCTCTGGAACTAATTCATAAGCCCTTAATACTGTAGACTTCACACACTCATAGTCCAGACTGCTTTCAACAGATAAAGACGAGTACACCTCCCGTGCTTTACCCACAAAGACACACTGCAATAGCAAGGTCCACACGTCCCTAGGCCACTTCAAGGACAAAGCCACCCGTTCAAACACTGTGAAATACTTGTCCACATCCTTCTCACGAAATGGGGGAACCAGGCGGATGTTCTTGCTCATATCAAACTCCCGTTCCCTAGAAGAAACCCGGGAATTATCTATTTATTTTGCCCGCAGCTGAAATTCAGCCCTTTTGGTTTCCTCCTCAAGCCGTTTCATTTCAAGAACATGCATGAGCTCTTTCTCTTTTAACAAAGAGGCAATTCTCTGTGACTCAAGCTCCATCTCCTTCAGTTTAATGATGGCCTCCATGTTCTGAACTGGCTTAACAGAAGGTGGGGGACTGTCTGCACCACCTGGCAAAACCCCACCCTCCACCAACGCAGCCCACAGCTCCGATTTAATGGAGTGTTTCTTTGAATGCTTGCCAATAGTCACGGCATAGTTCTCAGACAGCAAAATCAAATGCTCCTTCGTACATCTATCAAACAACTCCTGACTAGGAGCCTCAACAAATTCTTTCACCTTAAATTCCATTCCTATTGTAGCCCCAAACCACCAGCTAAAACCTGGGCCTTAATGCTACCACAAACAGGGAAGAAAAAATTCCCTCTCAACACACAGACTTCCTCAGTCCAGAAGCCTACCAAAAAAAACCCCTAAAAACGTCTAGGGTCCTCAAAACTTAGGACGAGCCCCCATTTTGTTACGACTCCCGAATGCAAGTACTTCAGAGCCACGTAACACAAGTCAAAAACCAGGTTCAGGTTCAAAAAACAGTTTTAATTATTCATTGGAACACAAAACTCAAACCTGATATAAACAACCCAGTCAGGGACATGGATAAACCGACAAACAATTTAACAATGCTCCAGCCAGCCACGCCATGGGCCGTCGAACCGGAGATTCCAAAACCTGCCCAAAGAGATACAACCCTGAAACCAAAATACACGAAAACTCTAAGGTCAGCCCTTATCCGTCCCAATACAATATCTGATAACAAGGAATGGTGAAAATACACAAAGTTCTATGCCATGTGGTCAGGCTGCCTCGGCCCCCACCAACAGTCTGCTCATCAGTCAGAGTCTACGACGAAGAGAAGGATCCTGGGAAGCTCTCGTATTTATACTTCAGATGAGTCACCCGTCACCTGACGCAGCTGGGCCAATCGGGTACAGGAGCCTTTAACCCCTCGATTCCAGACTCACAGCCACGAAGCCTGTACTTGGGATAGAAACAGAGAGGTAAGTACATAGCATTCACCAGGGGGGGGGGAAGCGCCTAACACTCCCCTACATTTTGTGTCCGAGTGCTACCCTTCTCTGCCTCCTGCCTCACACACTGACTACTAGTGTTCCCTATTTGAGTCCCTCCCCCCAACCATTCTAGTTTAAAGTCTCCTCAGTAGCCTTTGCAAACCTCCCTGCCAGGATATTGGTCCCCCTCGGGTTCAAGTGCAACCCATCCTTTTTGTACAGGTCACAACTTCCACAAAAGAGGTCCCAATGATCCAGAAACTTGAATCCCTGCCCTCTGCACCAGTCCTTCAGCCACGCATTTATCCTCCACCTCGCTCCGTTCCTACTCTCACTGTCGCGTGGCACATGCAGTAATCCCGAGATTGTTACCTTTGCGGTCCTTCTCTTTAATTCTCCTCCTAACTCCCTAAATGCTCCTTTCAGGACCTCTTCTCTTTTTCTACCTATGTAATTGGTACCTGTATGTACCATGTCCTCGGGATCCTCTCCCTCCCATTTCAGGATATCTTGGACACGTTCAGACACATCCCAGACCCTGGCACCAGAATCGTCTCTCTGACCCCCTAACTATAGAGTCCCCTATTACTAATGCCCTCCTCTTCTTTTCCTTACCCTTCTGAGCAACAGGGCCGGTCTCTGTGCCGGAGGCCCGGCCGCTGTCGCTACCCCCAGGTAGGCTGTCCCCCCCAACAGTACTCAAACAGTACTTATTGTCAAGTTGTACAGCCACCGGGATACTCTCTAGTCCCTGCCTGTGCCCCTTGTCGCTCCTAACCATGACCCACTTGCCTGCCTCCTGTGGTCTTGGAGTGACCACCTCTCTGTAACTCCTCTCAATGACTTCCTCGCTCTCCCTGACCAGATGGAGGTCATCGAGCTGCTGCTCCAGGTTCCTAATACGGTCCATTAGGAGCACCATCTCGATGCACCTGGCGCAGATGTGGACATCAGGAAGGTTAGGCCATTTGGAAAAATGGGCTGAAAGATGGCAGATGGAGTTTAATGTTGATAAATGTGAGGTGTTACACCTTGGCAGGACAAATCAAAATAGGACGTACATGATAAATGGTAGGGAATTGAAGAATACAGTTGAACAGAGGGATCTGGGAATAACCGTGCATAGTTCCTTGAAGGTGGAATCTCATATAGATAGGGTGGTAAAGAAAGCTTTTGGTATGCTAGCCTTTATAAATCAGAGCATTGAGTATAGAAGCTGGGATGTAATGTTAAAATTGTACAAGGCATTGGTGAGACCAAATCTGGAGTATGGTGTACAATTTTGGTCGCCCAATTATAGGAAGGATGTCAACAAAATAGAGAGAGTACAGAGGAGATTTACTAGAATGTTGCCTGGGTTTCAACAACTAAGTTACAGAGATAGGTTGAATAAGTTAGGTCTTTATTCTCTGGAGCGCAGAAGGTTAAGGGGGGACTTGATAGAGGTCTTTAAAATGATGAGAGGGATAGACAGAGTTGATGTGATCAAGCTTTTCCCTTTGAGAATAGGGAAGATTCAAACAAGAGGACATGACTTCAGAATTAAGGGACAGAAGTTTAGGGGTAACATGAGGGGGAACTTCTTTACTCGGAGAGTGGTAGCGGTGTGGAATGAGCTTCCAGTGGAAGTGGTGGCGGCAGGTTCGTTGGTATCATTTAAGAATAAATTGGATAGGCATATGGATGAGAAGGGAATGGAGGGTTATGGTATGAGTGCAGGCAGGTGGGACTAAGGGAAAAAAAATTGTTCGGCGCGGACTTGTAGGGCCGAGATGGCCTGTTTCCGTGCTGTAATTGTTATATGGTTATGTGGTTATATGGTTATCAGATTCCTTGACCTCCCACATCTTATATCCAGAACAGTAAACTGCCCTGGCACTCATACTCCCCTCTTACCTAGGATACAATACAAAGTACAATACACTACAATACACTACAAACCGCTACAATACAGTACAATCAGCAGGGATCTGACTCCCAATCAGCTGCTCCCTCTTGTCTGCTTCCACCAATCAGCGGCTTCCTCAAGCCCACTTGTTTTGAAATGCGAATGGAACGTTGCAGATTTCGTTTCCTCCTCCCTCTGCGACCGCTCCACTGGCTCTCGGGCCTCTGTAAGCAACAAGCCCCACGCTCGAATTTAAATCCTACCGCTCGGGCGTAGCTCCTCCCTCTGTGACCGCCCCAACGGCTCTCGGGCCTCTGTAAGCAACAAGCCCTGTGCTCGAGTTTAAATCGTATCGCTCGGGTGTAGCTCCTCCCTCTGCGACCGCTCCAACGGCTCTTGGGCCTCTGTAAGCAACAAGCCCCGTGCTCGAGTTTAAATCCTACTGCTCGGGTGTAGCTCCTCCCTCTGCGACCGCTCCAATGGCTCACGGGCCTCTAAAAACAGTAGCTTTTAGCCCATAAAATGCACCCAACATTTCCAAATAGTTTATACCCAGTGTCTGTAGTAGTGATGATTCTTGTATATTCCATCTACCACCCATACTAGATATAGTGTTAGTTGCTCCCCAGCCTTGAGCACTAGCATCCGTTTGCATCATGAATGTTGGGTTATTGATAACGATGAGGCTGGAACTATGCCAAATGTTCATTTTCCACCATTGTAATTATGATATTGTTTTAGCTGATAATTTCATGGTTCGGTCAAAATGACCTGCATGTTGTTTTAGCGCTTGCACCTTTGCTCTTTGCAAATTTTTGGTATTGCAAAGGTCCAAGCTGGGTAGCTGGAAATGCTGCTACTAATTTCCCAAATACTCTTGCCACTTGTTGAATGGTTGGTTGATTGGTAATCATTAATTTGTTGCAGGCTTGTGCCAATTCTGCTGCTTTTTCTTTTGGCAACGTTACAGACATGTGGACTGAGTTAATTGTGAATCCCAGAGAGTCCATAGTTGTGGATGGTGTCAACTTAGATTTATCTGGATGTATGACAAATCCCAAAGTTTCAAATCAATGTTTGGTAGCTAATACTGCTGCTTTAGCTAATTCCAGGGTTTTGCCTACTATCAAAATATCATCAAGATATGCCATGACAATATGTTTTTGTTTTCTTAGTATTGCCAGGGCCGGTTTTAATATCTTGGTAAATAGTCTTGGGGCTGATGTTAGACCATTAGGCAATGTTTTGTACTGCCTTTGTTGCCCCATCCAGTTAAACTTTAGGTATCTACGATGATCCTTAGATCATCTGAATGGGTACTGAATAGTATGCATCTTTTAAATTGATGCATGCCATGAAGTATCCTCTGGAAATCAATTGTTTGGCAGTAACAAATGTTTCCATTTTGAAATGTATATACTTGACAAAAGTATTCAAATGTTGTTAAGTCAATGATGATGCGGCACCCACCATCTCTTTTGGTTTTAGTAAAGATATTTGATACAAATTCCAAAGGGTCATGTTCCGATTTCTCTATGATTCCCTTTGTATGTAGTCTCACCAATTCTGCCTGTCCCTCGCATTTTTCTTTTTGTGGAGTGCATGCTGAACTGGCGGCATACTTTTTTGAACGAATTCAATTTTGTATCCCTGAATACTTTGTAGTATATAATTGTCGAGAGTGATAGCCCTCCATGCCTCCAAAAACAGATGTAACCTCCCCCCTGTTAGTAAAGGCCCTGCACCTTTTATGTTCTGGAGGGAACCAGACCCACCTACCTCCATTTCTACCGGTAGAATATTCATTTCTTGGGCTTCCGGCTCTTCATCTGTCGAGGTGTTGTTGTGTGGGGGTGGCGCATCTTCCATGGGGTCCGCTCTGGGCCCTGTCCTAAAAAAGACTTCCGGGGATGATATGCGGGCCCCATGCTTTCACCAGTACCATGTTGTAGACGCCTACTGGTGGATGCGTAGGGGTGCTGCCGTCTGCGTTGCATGGCCTTGCTCATTCCGGGGCCTGCCCTCATGAGTCCAAGTGCTTTGGACTCCTCGTCCAGATCTTTTACGTGCTTTGGCAGGTCTTTGCCAAATAGCAGGATCTGCGGTTGTGAGGTCGGCGTTTTGCATAGCCCTGCAAATTTGGGGTTGAGGGCAGGTCTTATGGCTTCTTTCTGGAGGTTATTGATTTCATACTGTGTGTTGCACAGCAGAGCCAGGGTGTCTTGTTGGTTGTTGGTCATTTCGACACCGTCCACGGAATGAACGTATGAGTTTATGGCTGACGTCAGGAGCTTCAGAATCTTTTGCAGTTTTAGTTCCTGGGTTCGGATACCCAGCCCAATGTGCCCCCAGATTTGGCTATTGACGGCCGGCACATTGAGCGATATACAATTTTCTGGTGGCGTGTATAGTTCCATCGCCTCATTGACTATCTGTTCTTGGAGTGGGTTAAAGGACAGGTAATCAATCAGTTTAGGCTGTAACGGCTGTCCCGCTTGCGGTGTTACAGCGTAACGGTTTACCACCAGCAGCTCTTCCTGTTCCTGCACCCCAGCATGCTGCTGTTGTCTTCAACCAACGACCCCTGTTCTTGACCAGCCCAGCCCTAGTCACCAACGCTCCCCTCTGCTGAGGGAGATGCGATGACCTGTGCTGGGCATTGCACTGTGGCGGGTGTGCTTGAACTCCCTTGGTGGGCTTGCCCCATCTGCCGGAGCAAGTCCCACTGGAGCATTTGCTCCATTAGCTGTTCCATGCGGTCCAAACGGTCACCTCTGCCGCTCTCGGGCGTTGAGTCTTCCGTGCCGGACTCATCGGAGTAAACTGGCCGGACCGACTTCTGGTTAGCCTTTCCTCCAATCCGCTGCAGTTGTTCGAGCTGTGCAGCTTGCAGCGTTGGTCTCGGCTACACAGCAATCTCGTCGGTGACTGTGGACCGCAGCGAGTGCGGTCCAGGTGCCACCGGTCGCCTCCCACTGCTGGACCCCTCCTGGGCCATCACAGTCAGACGAGGTGTGACCTTCTTAATTTGTCTGCCCTTGTTCATGTTCTCTATGAAGACAAATCACAACAAGGGTTTTTCAAATACGACCTCAGAATAAGTTTTACTTACCTGGAGGTCCCGTTTTAAACTCTGTTGTGGGTGAGCTCGTTCTCCCGCCTGTCGCTGTTGCACTGCGTGAGACGCTATGTCGCGCAAGCGTGCTGGCGGGGTCTTCACGTAGTCACTCACGTGACTCCGAAGTAAAATAGAGTTGGCAAATACCCCCGGTCAAGCAATGGGTTTGTTATAAAACATTTGTGAGTTCGCTTGTTTGACCATCCTGCAGCCGCTAGGATGTGGTCCAGCGGAACGTCCATAACCCTCACTGCTGATGTTGTTGCAGCCCTGGTGGAGTGAGATCTGAAAACATCAGTGTTCACTCATGCACAAGCCAAAACCCATTTTAACCACCTGGAGATGGTCTATACTGATTCCTTCTTATGAGGTTTTTCGTAACTAACAAACATTGCTCGTCCAGAGCCTTTAAGGCTCTAGGTGACCTAATGTACTGTTGTAGATGTGTGACCACACACAACCAAAGGTCCATGGGGTATGCCATGAAAACTAGTTTGAGACCTGACGCCCCCGGTCTACTCTGCTAGACTAAGTCATGAACATAACATTTTATATTATTTGCAGATGTAACCATCCTGTCCAGTCGCGTTGAACCCAGAGCTATGAGCACAACCACAACCACCTAGTAAGAGATTTTGACCAAGGACAGGGATGTAGCTGGAGTCCACCGGCGAGGCAGCGTCAGCACGACATTAACATCCCATATCTCCGAGTACCTGGGCCTGTGGGATTTTGAGTTGAAGAAACCCTTCATAACTCTGGATATCAATGGGTGAGACCCAACAGAGTGATGACCCGATCCCAGCAACAAGTATGACAACAAGGCACTTCTGGCACAATTTATAGAACTACAACTCCATCTCTTGTGAAAATATAGCTTTGAGAGGAATTCCAAGACATAGGGACATAGAAACATAGAAAATAGGTGCAGGAGGAGGCCATTCAGCCCTTCGAGCCAGCACCACCATTCATTGTGATCATGGCTGATCGTCCCCTATCAATAACACGTGCCTGCCTTCTCCCCATATCCCTTGAGTCCACTAGACCCTAGAGCTCTATCTAACTCTCTCTTAAATCCATCCAGTGACTTGGCCTCCACTGCCCTCTGTGGCAGGGAATTCCATAAATTCACAACTCTCTGGGTGAAAAGGTTTTTTCTCACCTCAGTATTAAATGACCTCCCCTTTATTCTAAGACTCTGGCCCCTGGTTCTGGACTCACCCAACATTGGGAACATTTTTCCTACATCTAGCTTGTCCAGTCCTTTTATAATTTTATATGTTTCTATAAGATCCGACCTCATCCTTCTGTTATCTGTTATCCTAAGACATCTGTTATATGTGCCGTGTCGTACGATATGTTGGACTGTAAACAGAACACTTCCCATTTCTTGATATAGGAGATGTACTGTTTCTTGGTACTATCTCTGCAGGCCGCAGTGATTACATCCACCGTACAACCTGACAGTCCGAACCCCAGGAAATGTCCTCTCATGGTCTGCAAACCAACAAATTGATTCGCTCATGCCGTGGATGGTTCTCCCCAGTCACAGGGTAAACCAGCAGATTTCTGCATTTGGGAACAGCCATAAAAGGCTCTGTTTCAATCCCAGTATGAGTGGATCCATGGCTGTGTTGGCCAGTCAGGCACTATCAAAGCCTGAGGCAGAGTCTTGCTGGATCTTAAGTAAGCAACGACTGATATGGCAAAATGGGGGAAAGACATAAAGAACATTCCTCCCCAGTGTAGCGAGAATGCATCCATCACCACTGCCCCTGAGTAGGGCTGCCATGCCACATATTTTTACAACCAGTTATTGAGCCTAGATGCAAACAAATCGATATTTGGTGTTCCATCGAGCCACAATGTCATTAAATAGTTTGTGATCCAACATCCATTCTGTGTTGTCATTGATTTACGTGATAATACACCAACGCCAAATGAGGTTAGGTAAACCATCACAGAATATTAACTTGATTGACCCATGTGATTAATATATGCTACCATCGTAGTGTGTCAATTTGTAATTGAGCATGCAGATATGCATATTCGCACAATAAGCCTTTAACCCATAGAATGCCCCTAGTGTCTTTAGGTAGTTGATACCATATAATTGTTCGTGCATCATTGTGACTTTATAACTTCAGCTGGTAATAGCATAGGTCTGTTAACAATGACCTACATGGTACTTGAGAGCTTGCTCCTTTGTACAATGTAAGTTCTGATAATGCAAAGGCCCAAATTGCGCAGCTGAAAAAACTGCCACTATATTGCCAATTACACTGGCCAATTGATGAATAAACTACAGGATTGTTACAAGCTTCCATTAATTCTAATTTCTTGCCCCAGGGCAGAGTCACAGACAAGTTAAAGGTAAATCCCAATAATCTATAACTCTAGTTGGTATCAACTTAAATTTAACTGGATGGGTGAGAAACCCCAATTTCTCAAATATTAGTTTTGCGGCTGAAACAGCTAATTTAGCAAGATTCAACATTTTTAGAATATAATCCAGATAGGCCATAACAATGTGTTTTTGAGCTCTGAGCAGCCCAAGCACTGGCTTGGTAATTTGGTAAATAACCTGGGAGCTGAAGTTAGCACATTTTGCAATGCTTTAACTGCTATCGTTGCCCATCCAGCAAAATTTCAAATATCTCCGGTGATCCCTGTGATGGAAACTGAATAGTATGCATCTTTGAGATCGATGCATGCCATAAAGTATCCTATGAAAATCAGTCGTTAGACAGTAACAAAGTTTTCCATTCTAAAAAGTCTATACTGCACATGTGAATGTGAGTTAATCAAGGGTGATCCGACATCCTCCATCTTTCTTTATGAAGGCGCAGGGTGTGGGCATCGAAACGGTGAAGCTATGCCCGTCGTGGGTGCTTTAATCAACCCGACAGCTTTAGCTTCCTCATCCAGATCTTTTACTTGTTTGGATATCTGCTTGTATACCCAAACCTTTTTGTTTGGAATGAATAAATGTCCAACTTGATGTATATTGTATGGGTGGCAATGAGTTAAAGGAAATTCAATTTGGAACCCTTGTATACTGTGTAGTATAAACTGATCTGATGTTATCTTTTCAGTTATAAACGGATCTGAAGTTATCCATCGTCAATCGTGCAAAAAAAACAAGTGTAATCTATTACCAACTTCTAACTGGTCCACACACCCCATGTTTCGGAAAGAACCAGACCCACCTACCTCCATGATTACCGGTGGTCTTATGGTAAGCCCAAAGACCCCTAATGTGTGTTCTGTTTCCGTCCTCAGGTTCTATTTCCGTTCTTGATTTGGAGGATAGGACTGCTGGGGTGCGTGGATTGCACATTTTCCCTGAGGGCCGGCTTGGGCCTTGGCCTGAAATACCTCTGCCCAGAGAATCAGCTTTGAAGCTGCCACCATCTTCAGTGAACCGCTTACTGCCAATGCAGGCGTAGGGGTGTTGTCGCCGAAACGCTGAGGCTTTTGCTCGTCATAGGTACCTTGACTAGTCCGACAGCTTTGCTTCCTCATCCAGGTTTTTTAGCTGTTTCGCTAGGTCTTCTTCAAGGAGAAGATTTGGCGGCTGGACATTGCTGGCCTCGCCATCCATAGTCTCCCCAGATAGCGCTATTCACTGCCGGCACTTTCAGGAATGCACAATTTACAGGTGTATGTTCCTGTAATGATGTGAGGTCACTGATGCTTACCAAGCTTGTAAAGTGAGGGGAAACTCTGCCCCTCCCCCCCCCAGGTTTTCTGCCAAAGTCTGGAAGCCAACTTTTCCTGCAGCGGCTCCTCCGTTTGCGAGGATATCGCAACCCTTGATGCCATGACAGACAATTCTTGAACCTCACGCATGTACTCCAGTATGTTTCACGGACATACTTCCGAGTTTGGAGTCAGTCACACACTGACCCCTCGCACTACCATCCACAGACAGGGAGATTTGTAAGCAGCCCTGAAACAGGTGCTGCTGCAGATCCCGATGAGGCCTGCGCAGTCATGGCCCCATTTCCACAGACCATATCAGGATGGAGCATCACCTCAGTGGGATGAATGCCCTGCGGATGCGTCCATGCTCCAACTGGGTAAAACATCCGAGGACGTATCCATGGTGGGGAACCCTCCTGGCCTGACATGTCCTAGTCCAGGCCTCTCAGACTCCGTTTGGTTGCACACCCTCTCGGGGCTGCCGGAGTCTGAAGTCGCTGACCGCACTGTCAGCGACTTGGGTAGCAAACACGACCGCTGCCGGCTACCAGCACTCCCGCGGTCCGTAGCCGGGTTACCCCGTGGTTCGTAGCCGGGTTTCCCCGCGATCTCCGGGACCGGGTTTCTCCGCGGTCTCCGTGGCCGGGTTTCCCCGCGGCCTCCATAGCCGGGTTCCGTGAGCCGGATTTCCTCGCGGTCTCCGTAGCTGGGTTTCCCCGAGCCGGAATTCCCCATGGTCTCCGTAGCCGGGTTTCCACGTGGCTCATCAGGATTTTGCCCCAGAATGTCATCCGGCAGGAACTCTGTAAAACAGCTTCCTGCAAGCAAAAAACACAACCTGAAAATAAGCTTGAAAACTTACCTACAGGGTTTGAAACTTACCACTGGAGGAGCGACGCGCCTGCCAGCCAGTCGTGCGCCATGCGTTAGACTATAATGGACGCGCATGCGGGCTGGCGGGCTCTTCACGTAGTCACTCACGTGACTCCGAAGTAAAACAGTTATCCACCATTACTTTCTGGTACCTCCCATTCAGCCACTGTTGAATCCATCTTGCTACTCCACTATTAATACCCAACAATTGAACCTTCTTAACCAACCTTCCATGTGGAACCATGAGGGAGGAGCGGAGGGAGGTGAGGGAGCAGCGACATTCATGTGGTGAGTGTAAAAAACCCAGCGCGGGGCTTGTTTCAACAGAGGCCCAGGAACCGTTGGTGAGGGAGGAGGAACCAAAATCTGCAACGTTCCATTCGCAGATCACACTTCAAATTAAGTGGGCTTGAGGAAGTCGCTGATTGGTCGAATGGACTAGAGGAAGCAGCTGATTGGCTTGTATCCCGGGTATGGCTTTGTATTTTATCCAGGATAAGGGGGGAGAATGAGGGCCAGTGCAGCTACTGTTCTGGATGTCAGATGTGGGAGGTCATGGAGTCTGAGTGCCCTCCAGACGTCCACATCTGCGCCAGGTGCGTCAAGATGGGGCTCCTAAGGGACCATGTTAGGAACCTGGAGCAGCAACTCGATGACCTCTGTCTGGTCAGGGAGAGCGAGGAGGTCATAGAGAGGAGTTATAGGGAGGTGGTCACTCCAAGACCATGGGAGGCAGACAACCGGGTCACAGTTGGGAAGGGCAATGGGCAGTGGCAGGGACTAGTGAGTACCCCGGTGGCTTTACACCTTGAAAATAAGTACTCATGTTTGAGTACTGTTGGGGGTGACAGCCTTCCTGGGGGTAGTGACAACGGCCGGGCCTCCGGCACAAAGACCGGCCCTGTTGCTCAGAAGGGTAAGGAAAAGAAGGGGAGGACAATAGTAATAGGGGACTCTATAGTCAGGGGGTCGGATAGGTGATTCTGTGGACGCAGTCAGGTGACTCGGATGGTAGTTTGCCTCCCTGGTGCCAGGGTCAGGGATGTGTCTGAACGTGTCCAAGATATCCTGAAATGGGAGGGAGAGGAGCCTGAGGTCGTGGTACATATAGGTACCAATGACATAGGTAGAAAAAGAGAAGAGGTCCTGAAAGGAGAATTTAGGGAGTTAGGTAGAGAGTTAAGGAGAAGGACCGCAAAGGTAACAATCTCAGGATTACTGCCTGTGCCACGCGACAGTGAGAGTAGGAATGGAGCAAGGTGGAGGATAAATGCGTGGCTGAGGGACTGGTGCAGTGGGTATGGATTCAAGTTTCTGGATCAATAGGAACTCTTTTGGGGAAAGTGAGACCTGTACAGAAAGGACGGGTTGCACTTGAACCCGAGGGGGACCAATATCCTGGTGGGGAGATTTGCAAAGGCTACTGGGGAGACTTTAAACTAGAACGGTTGGGGGGAGGGACTCAAATAGGGAAAGCTAGCAGTCAGTGTGTGAGGCAGGTGGCAGAGAAGGGTAGCACTCAGACACAAAATGTGGGGGAGAAAGAAGAAAAAGACAATAAACCGAGAATAACAGGGGGTGGGTTTCTTAAATGTGTATATTTTAATGCTAGGAGCATTGTAAGAAAGGTGAATTAACTTAGAGCATGGATTGACACCTGGAAGTATGATGTTGTGGCGATCAGTGAAACATGGTTGCAGGAGGGCTGTGATTGGAAACTAAATATTCCAGGATTTCATTGCTTCATGTGTGATAGAATTGGAGGGGCAAGAGATGGTGGTGTTGCATTGCTTATCAGGGAAGATATTACAGCAGTGCTTTGGCAGGATAGATTAGAGGGCTCGTCTAAGGAGGCTATTTGGGTGGAACTGAGAAATGGGAAAGGGATAGCAACACTTATAGGGGTGTATTATAGACTGTCAAATGGGGAACGAGAATTGGAAGAGCAAATATGTAAGGAGATTGCAGATATTAGTAGTAAGCACAAGGTAGTGATTGTGGGAAATTTCAATTTTCCACACATAGACTGGGAAACACATTCTGTAAATGGGCTGGATGGGTTGGAGTTTGTAAAATGTGTGCAGAATAGTTTTTTGCAGCAATACATAGAAGTACCTACTAGAGAAGGGGCAGTGCTGGACCTCCTGTTAGGAAATGAGACGGGTCAGGTGGCAGAGGTATGCGTTGGGGAACAGTTCGGGACCAGTGATCACAATACCATTAGTTTCAATATAATTATGGAGAGGGTCAGAACTGGACCTAGGGTTGAGATTTTTGATTGGAGAAAGGCTAACTTTGAGGAGATGTGAAAGGATTTAAAAGGAGTAAATTGGGTCAGTTTGTTTTATGGGAAAGATGTGGAAGAGAAATGGAGGACATTTAAAGGTGAAATTTTAAGAGTACAGAATCTTTATCTCCCTGTTCGGTTGAAAGGAAATAGTAAAAATTGGAAAGAGCCATGTTTTTCAAGGGAAATTGGACACTTAGTTCGGAAAAAGAGAGAGGTCTACAATAATTATAGGCAGCATGGAGTAAATGAGGTGCTTGAGGAGTATAAAGAATGTAAAAAGAATCTTAAGAAAGAAATTAGAAAAGTTAAAAGAAGATATGAGGTTGCTTTGGCAAGTAAGGTGAAAGTAAATCCAAAGGGTTTCTACAGATATATTAATAGCAAAAGGATAACGAGGGATAACATTGGTCCTTTAGAGAGTCAGAGTGGACAGCTATCTGCAGAGCCAAAAGAGATGGGGGAGATATTGAGCAATTTCTTTTCTTCGGTATTCACCAAGGAGAAGGATATTGGATTATGTGAGGTAAGGGAAACAAGTAGAGTAGCTATGGAAACTATGAGATTCAAAGAAGAGGAAGTACTGACACTTTTGAGAAATATAAAAGTGGATAAGTCTCCAGGTCCGGACAGGATATTCCCTAGGACATTGAGGGAAGTTAGTGTAGAAATAGCAGGGGCTATGACAGAAATATTTCAAATGTCATTAGAAACGGGAATAGTGCCGGAGGATTGGCGTACTGGCATGTTGTTCCATTGTTTAAAAAGGGGTCTAAGAGTAAACCTAGCAATTATAGACCTGTTAGTTTGATGTCAGTGGTGGGCAAATTAATGGAAAGGATACTTAGAGATAATATATAAAAGCATCTGGATAAACAGGGTCTAATTAGGAACAGTCAACATGGATTTGTGCCTGGAAGGTCATGTTTGACTAAACTTCTTGAATTTTTTGAAGAGGTTACTCGGGAAATTGATGAGGGTAAAGCAGTGGATGTTGTATATATGGACTTCAGTAAGGCCTTTGACAAGGTTCCTCATGGAAGGTTGGTTAAGAAGGTTCAATGGTTGGGTATTAATGGTGGAGTAGCAAGATGGATTCAACAGTGCCTGAATGGGAGATGCCAGAGAGTAATAATAATAAATAATAATAATGCATTTTATTTGCAGGCGCCTTTCTGGACACCCAAGGACACGTTACAGGACAGAAAATCACAATACATTTATCAATATTAAAATCAAGTTGATTAAAAAAGAAGAAAAAAAAAAAGAAGAAAAATAAAAATACACAAAACATTTTAAGTCATTAAAATAGTAAGATTAAACGAGAACTTACCAGTTTGAAGTTTGATCTGTATTTTATGAGGAGTTACGATGAGGGTATTACGTGAAGAACCCGCTCAGTGCGCAGGCGCGGCATACTTCCAAGCAGCGGTGTGGAATCACAGATAGACACAGTTATTTTGAAGTAAACATAGTAAAGATAAGGAGACATCAATTTATTAGTTTGATCCATATAATGAGGGTGGGAGCGGAGGGCACGTAATACCCTCATCGTAACTCCTCATAAAATACAGATCAAACTTCAAACTGGTAAGTTCTCGTTTAATCTTACTATTTTACTTCGGAGTCACGTGAGTGACTACGTGAAGATTTCAAAGCTCTGTGATTTCAAACCGTGTAACAGTTTCATTTCACTCACTGCCGAAGTTCTTGAGGGAGGAAGTGTTATCGTAATGAACCAATGAGTCTATTTGTAGAAAAACACAATGGTATTTTTTAAACAATAACAACAAAGAATTAACTTGCTCCCCTGGGCTTAAATTAAATATTTGCAGTTCGTAAATCTTTACTGCAAATAAACCAGGTTTTGCCAACGGCTTATTATAAAATTTCTGAACGGTCTTTTCCCTTCCCACCATCCTGCTGTAGCCAGGATGTGGTCTATAGGCATGTCCATTCTTTAGCCGTCGACATGGATGCTGTCCTGGTGGAATAACATTTGTACATGTTAGTATTTATCCCAGCAGTTTCTAGCACCTGCTTGAGCCATCTCGCAATGGTTTGGCTCGTACCCCACCATAAGGTTTTTGTGACTGACCCACAAGGCTTTTCATCTCCCCGAATATTCTGGTTGTGTCTATGTAGGATAGTAGGTGGGTCATGGCACAGAACCGTGGTTCTGGTGGGTAAGCCACGACTGGATTAGGTGTTCCTGGTCTGCTCTGTTTGACCAGTCGCTGGATAACGACAGATCTGGTCTGGAGCTGTGATCATGTTGTCCAGTCGCAATAGGTGTAGTGACTGGACCCTCTGAGCGGATACAAGTGTCATCAACATGAGCGTCTTTAGTGTAGCTTGCTCGAGGCCGGGGGATCTGGCTGGTGGCCATTCCCTGAGATATGTCAGGACCACACTGATATCCCAAATATGGGTATACCTGGGCTTAGGGCTTGATATTATAAATGCCCTTCATCAGTTATACCACCAGTGGATGGGATCCCATCGCCTGTTGTCCTGGCGCTGGTTTGAGATAAGCAGAAAGAGCACTCTGCGCTGTGTTGATGGCACTGTAGCTGATCCCTACATCGTGGTGTAGATGGCCAGGAACTCCAGTATGTTGGTGGCTGTAGCTGTTGCGTATGTTGTCCATGTTTCCTGGCAGTACTTCTCCCTTTTTTGATGCTGGTTAAGTACTGCCTCTTGGTGGATGTTCGAAGGGATGCCGACATGGTGGTGATGGTTTGTTTGGACAATCCCAGTTCCAGGTAAGGTCTGTTCAAACTTGCAACCCAGGCGTTTAATTTTCTCATGGCATGGGTGTTTAGCTTACCTGGTAGGTAAGTAGCTGATAGCCAAATATGTCTTTCGACATACCATTGCCAAATCATGTTGACCGATTTGTCGCATGATAATGATTTAATGCCACCCATATGGTTAATATAAGCCATCACCGTAGTATTTATCAATTTGTAACCGAACATGCAAGTGCTGCATATTAGATACATATGCTTTTAAACCATAAAAGGCGCCCAACATCTCTAGATAGTTAATGCCCAGTGTAAGTAGTAATGATGACTCTAGTTTAGTCCATCTACCACTTGTGCTGGATATGGAGTTAGTCGCTCCCCAGCCTTGAGCACTGGCATCTGTTTGAATAACTAAAGTAGGGTTAGTGATAAAGATAGGGCTGAAACTATGCCAAACGTTTTCTGCCCACCACTGTAGCTCTGATATTGCTTCAGTGGGTAAGTTCATGACACGATCATAGTGACCTGTATGTCGTTTTATTGCCCGTACCTTTGCTCTCTGTAAATTTTTTGATAGTGCAAAGGTCCGAATTGTGTAGCCGGAAATGCTGCTACCATTTCCCCAATTACTCTTGCTACTTGTCGAATAGTTGGTCGCTCGTTGACCATTAATTTGTTGCATGATTGTGCTAATTCAACCATTTTTGCCTTTGGCAAGGTAACAGTCATATGGACTGAGTTAATTGTGAAGCCCAGGTAGTCCATGATAGTGGATGGCTTCAACTTAGATTTATCTGGATGTAGGACGAACCCCAGAGTTTCGAGGAGCTGTTTTGTAGCTGATACTGCTGCCACAGCCAATTCCATCGTTTTCCCTACTATCAGAATATCCTCCAGATATGCCATGACAATATGTTTTTGTTTTCTTAGTATTGCCATGGCTGGGTTCAATATTTTGGTGAATAATCTTGGGCTGAAGTTCGCCCATAGGGCAATGCTTTGTACCATCCAGATAAATTTTAGGTATCTGCGATGATCCTTGTATATGGGTACTAGATAGAAAGCATCTTTAAGATAAATGCTTGCCATGAAGTGTCCTTTGGAATTCAGTTGTTTGGCAGTAACATATGTCTCCATTTTGAAATGTATATACTTAACAAATTTGTTTAGTGATGTTAAGTCAATGATGATGCGACAGACACCATCTTTTTTGGTTTTAGTGAATATATTCGATACAAATTCCAAAGGTTCATGTTTGATCTTTTCGATGACCCCCTTTGTGATAAGTCTCACCAGTTCAGCTTGTCCCTCACGTTTCTCTTTGACGGAGGGAGAAATACCCTTTGGGGCCATTGTTGAACTGGCGCCGTTTTTTCTCACATGAATTGTATTTTATATCCTGTAATGTTGTTGAGTATATACTTGTCACTCGTGACCATACCCCATGCTTCTTTAAACAAGTGTAATCTCCCCCCTGTTAATAAAGCACCCTTATTCTCTATATGCTGGTAGGGATCAGACCCACCTACCTCCATGGTTATTGGCGATTCTGTTTCTTCATTTTCCTGAAGATTTTGTTCTGACGTGCTGGCGATGTTGGGGAGAGGCGCATTTTCCAGAGGGTCCGCTGCGGGCCCTGATCTAAAAGGTCTTTGAGGATAATGTGCGGACCCCAAGCGTTCACCAGTCCCCTATTGCGGACGTCGACTGGTGGATGCCGTGGGGTGCTGCCGCTTGGGTATCGGAGGTCTTGGTTTGCTCGTCCCGGGGCCTGCCCTCATTAGGCCGAAGGTTTTTGATGCTTCCTGCATCTCCTTCAGTTTTTTATTGAAATCTTTCCCAAATAGCAGCGCGTCCGTCTCCGCAGCTGGGGCTTTACACAAGCCAGCAAATTTGGGATTGAGGGCATGTCTTATGTTTCCCTCCGGAGATTGTTGATCTCAAATTGTGTGGTACACATTAATGCCAGCACATCCTGCTGGCAGGTATCCATCTCCGTGGTCTCCACGGAACGAGCAAAGGCTGTGATGGCCGACGTCAGGAGCCTTAGGATCCGCTGTAGCTTGAGTTCTTGGGTCCGGATGTGTGACCCACATGCCCCCAGATTTGGCTGTTGACACTTTTTACTTTGAGGGCCTCACCGTTTTCTGGTGCTGTGTTGTTTCAGCACCTCAGCGAGCACCTTTTCCAGTAAAGGTTGATGCTGGCCGCCATTCTTGGTTCCAGCGGTGCTCCAGCCCGTGGGGTTGCTACAAGTGGTCCATCACACCCAACAGCTCTTCATGTTCCTGCACCCCTGGCATACTCCCGAATTCGTCCGCCTGCCCCTGTTCCAGACCAGCCCAGCCCTGGTCACCAATGCTAGCCTCCAGTAATGAGGGAGCAGAGGGCAGTGCATGAAACACTGTGGAGGGGGTGCCTGACCTCCCTCCGCGAGAGCGCTCTTTCTGCGCATCTCGCTGGAGCTGCTCCAATTGCTGTTGGATGCAGCTCAGGCGGCTGTCTCTCCTCCATTTAGGTGGAGACATGTCCCCGCCCGACGAATCGGACGCCACCGGCCGGATGCCTGTTCGGATGGCTAGACTTCCAGCTCAGTTCAGTTCAGGCACTAGCGGGACTGGGCTCGGCGCGGTGATGGGGATAGCGGAGCGCCCGGTAATTGTTCCTACCGCCTTCTTCTGGAGCTTTTGTGCCTTGTAGATGTGAGAGCGCCCCTCAAGCAGCGCGTCTCGCAGGCACCTGCTCCGTGAGCCGCTCCAGCGGCTCATGCGGTTCTCTCTCCCCCCGTGCGGGTGGAGAGACGTCCCGTCCGACATCGGGAACACCTGCCGGATGCCTCTCGAGTGGCTATGCATCCAGCCCGCTGCTCAGGTACTAGCGGGCTGGCCTCGGCACGGTGTCGGGGAATTACGGAACACCGGGTAACGCTCCTACCGCCTGTTGCTGCCCCCCTCCCCAACGGGAAAACGGGGGACAGTTTTGTTGCAGAGCCTTTTTCTCTGCCTGTAAAAAACACAAGCAGAAAAAGGCTCACCTGTAAAAGAAAACCCGACCTCAGGGTACTCACCTGACGGTCCGGTTCATTCTGTAACGGGAGAGCCTAACTCCCGTTGCAGGCCGCTGTTGCACTGCTGGCGTAATGCCGCGCCTGCGCACTGAGCGGGTTCTTCACGTAGTCACTCACGTGACTCCGAAGTAAAATCAGGGTGAACATGGTGGAAATTATGTTGGGTATGCTAATCTAAACAGGTGTGTTTTGAGTTGTGATTTGAATTGATCAATAGTGTCCAGGTGACGGATGGGAGGTGGGAGAGTGTTCCAGAGACGTGGGGCAGAGCAGCTGAAGGCTCTGGCACCCATGGTGCTGAGTCTAAATGTGGGGACAGTTAAAATTGCAGCTGAGGAGGAATGGAGTGACCGGGAAGGAGTGTATGGTAGCAGCAGGTCAGAGAGGTATTGGGGATCAAGGTGGTGTAGGGCTTTGAAGGTCAGCAGTAAAATCTTGTAGTTAATCCGGTGGTGCACAGGGAGCCAGTGGAGCAGAGTGAGGATGGGTGTGATGTGGTCCGATGATCTGGTGCGGGTGATGATCCGGGCTGCAGAGTTCTGAATGCATTGGAGGTGATGAAGAAGTTTATTGGAGGTGCAAGTGAGGAGGGCGTTGCAGTTATCGATGCGGGATGTGACCAGAGAGTCGATGAGGACTTTTGTATTGTCTTTGGAGAGGGAGGGGCGGAGTCTGGAGATGTTGCGGAGATGAAAGTATGCAGAGCGTGTGATATTGCTGATGTGGGGGCCAAAGGAAAGTGTACTGTCCAGCAGGTGAACAGAGTAATGGTGGATGGTTGTTTGTCAGGTTGGAGGCCAGTGACTAGTGGGGTGCCACAGGCATCTGTGTTGGGTCCACTGTTGTTTGTCATGTACAGCAATGATCTGGTTGATGGTGTGGTAAATTGGATTAGTAAGTATGCAGATGATACTAAGATAGGTGGGGTTGTGGATAATGAAGTAGATTTTCAAAGTCTACAGAGAGATTTATGCCAGTTGGAAGAGTGGGCTGAAAGATGGCAGATGGAGTTTAATGCTGATAAGTGTGAGGTGCTACATCTTGGCAGGACAAATCAAAATAGGACGTACATGGTAAATGGTAGGGAATCGAAGAATGCAGGTGAACAGAGGGATCTGGGAATAACGGTGCACAGTTCCCTGAAAGTGGAATCTCATGTAGATAGGGTGGTAAAGAAAGCTTTTGGTGTGCTGGCCTTTATAAATCAGAGCATTGAGTATAGAAGTTGGGATGTAATGTTAAAATTGTACAAGGCTTGGTGAGGCCAATTCTGGAGTATGGTGTACAATTTTGGTCGACTAATTATAGGAAGGATGTCAACAAAATAGAGAGAGTACAGAGGAGATTTACTAGAATGTTGCCTGGGTTTCAGCAACTAAGTTACAGAGAAAGGTTGAACATGTTAGGGCTTTATTCTTTGGAGCGCAGAAGGTTAAGGGGGGACTTGATAGAGGTCTTTAAAATGATGAGAGGGATAGACAGAGTTGACGTGGATAAGCTTTTCCCACTGAGAGTAGGGAAGATTCAAACAAGGGGACATGACTTGAGAATTAAGGGACAGAAGTTTAGGGGTAACATGAGGGGGGAACTTCTTTACTCAGAGAGTGGTGGCTGTGTGGAATGAGCTTCCAGTGAAGGTGGTGGAGGCAGGATCATTTTAATCATTTAAAAATAAATTGGATAGTTATATGGACAGGAAAGGAATGGAGGGTTATGGTCTGAGCGCAGGTATATGGTACTAGGGGAGAATACGTGTTCGGCACGGACTAGAAGGGTCGAGATGGCCTGTTCCCGTGCTGTAATTGTTATATGGTTATATGGTTATGATGAGGCCTCAGGGGCAACATTTCCCATTCAACGTGTAGTCCGTATCTGGAATGAGCTGCTAGAGGAAGCTACAGAAGCAGATGCAATTACAACATCCAAAACAAATTTTGACAAATATACTGATAGGAACTGTTTAAAGTACTATGGGCTAAATGCAGGCAAATAGCCAGAGCGTGGTGAATCTGTGGAATTCATTGCCACAGATGGCTGTGGAGACCACGTCTCTGGGTTTCTAAAGCGGAGATTGACAGGTTCTGACAAGGTGCCAAAGGATACAGGATGAAGCCGGAGAATGGGATTGAAAGGGAAAGATACATCAGCTATAATTGAATGATGGAGTAGACATGATGGGCCGAATGGACTGATTCTGCTACTATGACAAGAAGTAAGGCTATCCCAGAATGCTGCATCGGTCAGCATGGAAATGAAAGCAGAGGGGCATGTTTCCATGTTGTACAGTTCTATGACTGTGAGAAACAGTAATGTTTCAACTCAAAGATCCTTTGTCAGAATTTTGTGGGAAAGAGAGAAGACAAGGAGACATTGGGGTGGTGCAGCATGTGGAGCAGCAGGCGTCATAGACCAGGGATCAATCCTGACCTCGGATGCTGTCTGTGTGGAGTTTGCACATTTTCTGTGTGACGCGTGGTCCTGGTGCTCCTCCCATATAGAAACATAGAAAATAGGTGCAGGAGGCCATTCGGCCCTTCGAGCTAGCACCGCCATTCATTGTGATCAGGGCTGATCGGCCCCTATCAATAACCCGTGCCTGCCTTCTCCCCATATCCCTTGACTCCACTAGCCCCTAGAGCTCTATCTAATTATCTCTTAAATCCACCCAGTGACTTGGCCTCCACTGCCCTCTGTGGCAGGGAATTCCATAAATTCACAACTCTCTGGGTGAAAAAGTTTTTTCTCACCTCACTCTTAAATGACCTCTCCTTTATTCTAAGACTGTGGCCCCTGGTTCTGGACTCGCCCAACATTGGGAACATTTTTCCTGCATCTAGCTTGTCCAGCCCTTTTATAATTTTATATGTTTCTATAAGATCTCCCCTCATCCTTCTAAACTCCAGTGAATACAGGCCTAGTCTTTTCAATCTTTCCTCATATGACAGTCCCGCCATCCCAGGGATCAATCTTGTGAACCTACGCTGCACTGCCTCAATCATAAGGATGTCCTTCCTCAAATTAGGAGACCAAAACTGTCCACAATACTCTAGATGTGGTCTCACCAGAGCTCTATACAACTGCAGAAGAATATCCCAAAGACAGGCGGGCATGTTGGTTAATTGGCCTTTGTAGATTGCCGCATGTTTGTAGGGAGTGGATGAGAAAGGTGGGTAACATGGAACTAGTGTGAACATGGTTGACGTGGACTCTGTGGCTGAGTTTCCAAGCTGTATCTTTAAACTAAACTCAACTACTCCAGCCTGTTCTGGAAATGTGAATCCACTGCATTCACTTGTGGGCAGGGGTTGGTTCCATGGGTCTGAATGGAAGTGAGTTGGCCTGTTGTAGCAGAAAATAATTGCCCTGGTTTGTGAAGATGGGGGACACACCAGGATGAGGGGAATCTCATGGTTTCAAGGGGTCAGAATCATTGGAATGAGCTGAAGGGACTGAGAGGAAAGCACTTTCCCCTCGTTTGAGGGAATGAAGTACAGGATTTAGAAACATAGAAACATAGAAATTAGGTGCAGGAGTAGGCCATTCGGCCCTTCGAGCCTGCACCGCCATTCAATATGATCATGGCTGATCATCCAACTCAGTATCCCGTACCTGCCTTCTCTCCATACCTTCTGATCCCCTTAGCCACAAGGGCCACATCTAACTCCCTCTTAAATATAGCCAATGAACTGGCCTCGACCACCCTCTGTGGCAGGGAGTTCCAGAGATTCACCACTCTCTGTGTGAAAAAAGTTCTTCTCATCTCGGTTTTAAAGGATTTCCCCCTTATCCTTAAGCTGTGACCCCTTGTCCTGGACTTCCCCAACATCGGGAGCAATCTTCCTGCATCTAGCCTGTCCAACCCCTTAAGAATTTTGTAAGTTTCTATAAGATCCCCTCTCAATCTCCTAAATTCTGGAGAGTATAAACCAAGTCTATCCAGTCTTTCTTCATAAGACAGTCCTGACATCCCAGGAATCAGTCTGGTGAACCTTCTCTGCACTCCCTCTATGGCAATAATGTCCTTCCTCAGATTTGGAGACCAAAACTGTACGCAATACTCCAGGTGTGGTCTCACCAAGACCCTGTACAACTGCAGTAGAACCTCCCTGCTCCTATACTCAAATCCTTTTGCTATGAAAGCTAACATACCATTCGCTTTCTTCACTGCCTGCTGCACCTGCATGCCCACTTTCAATGACTGGTGTACCATGACACCCAGGTCTCGCTGCATCTCCCCTTTTCCTAGTCGGCCACCATTTAGATAATAGTCTGCTTTCCTGTTTTTGCCACCAAAATGGATAACCTCACATTTATCCACATTATACTGCATCTGCCAAACATTTGCCCACTCACCCAGCCTATCCAAGTCACCTTGCAGTCTCCTAGCATCCTCCTCACAGCTAACACTGCCCCCCAGCTTAGTGTCATCCGCAAACTTGGAGATATTGCCTTCAATTCCCTCATCCAGATCATTAATATATATTGTAAATAGCTGGGGTCCCAGCACTGAGCCTTGCGGTACCCCACTAGTCACTGCCTGCCATTGTGAAAAGGACCCGTTTACTCCTACTCTTTGCTTCCTGTTTGCCAGCCAGTTCTCTATCCACATCAATACTGAACCCCCAATGCCGTGTGCTTTAAGTTTGTAAACTAATCTCTTATGTGGGACCTTGTCGAAAGCCTTCTGGAAGTCCAGATACACCACATCCACTGGTTCTCCCCTATCCACGCTACTAGTTACATCCTCGAAAAATTCTATAAGATTCGTCAGACATGATTTACCTTTTGTAAATCCATGCTGACTTTGTCCAATGATTTCACCACTTTCCAAATGTGCTGCTATCCCATCTTTAATAACTGACTCTAGCAGTTTCCCCAATACCGATGTTAGACTAACTGGTCTGTAATTCCCCGTTTTCTCTCTCCCTCCCTTCTTAAAAAGTGGGGTTACGTTTGCTACCCGCCAATCCTCAGGAACTACTCCAGAATCTAAAGAGTTTTGAAAGATTATTACTAATGCATCCACTATTTCTGGAGCTACTTCCTTAAGTACTCTGGGATGCAGCCTATCTGGCCCTGGGGATTTATCAGCCTTTAATCCATTCAATTTACCCAACACCACTTCCCGGCTAACCTGGATTTCACTCAATTCCTCCAACTCCTTTGACCCGCTGGACCCCTGCTATTTCCGGCAGATTATTTATGTCTTCCTTAGTGAAGACGGAACCAAAGTAGTTATTCAATTGGTCCGCCATATCCTTGTTCCCCATGATCAACTCACCTGTTTCTGACTGCAAGGGACCTACATTTGTTTTAACTAATCTCTTTCTTTTCACATATCTATAAAAACTTTTGCAGTCAGTTTTTATGTTCCCTGCCAGTTTTCTTTCATAATCTATTTTTCCTTTCCTAATTAAGCCCTTTGTCCTCCTCTGCTGGTCTCTGAATTTCTCCCAGTCCTCCGGTATGCTGCTTTTTCTGGCTAATTTGTACGCATCATCCTTCGCTTTGATACTATCCCTGATTTCCCTTGTTATCCACGGATGCACTACCTTCCCTGATTTATTCTTTTGCCAAACTGGGATGAACAATTTTTGTAGTTGATCCATGCAGTCTTTAAATGTCTTCCATTGCATATCCACCGTCAACCCTTTTAGAATTAATTGCCAGTCAATCTTGGCCAATTCACGTCTCATAACCTCAAAGTTACCTTTCTTTAAGTTCAGAACCATTGTTTCTGAATTAACAATGTCACTCTCCATCCTAATGAAGAACTCAACCATATTATGTTCACTCTTGCCCAAGGGGGCACGTACAACAAGACTGCTAACTAACCCTTCCTCATTACTCAATACCCAGTCTAAATTAGCCTGCTCTCTCGTTGGTTCCTCTACATGTTGATTTAGATAACTATCCCGCATACATTACAAAAAATCCTCTTCCTCAGCACCCCTGCCAATTTGATTCACCCAATCTATATGTAGATTGAAGTCACCCATTATAACTGTTTTGCCTTTGTTGCACGAATTTCTAATTTCCTGTTTGATGCCATCCCCAACTTCACTACTACTGCTAGGTGGCCTGTACACAACACCCACCAGCGTTTTCTGCCCCTTAGTGTTTCGCAGTTCTACCCATACCGATTCCACATCCTCCAAGCTAATGTCCTTCCTTTCCACTGCGTTAATCTCCTCTCTAACCAGCAACGCTACTCCACCACCTTTTCCTTTCCCTCTCCCTCCTGAATATTGAATATCCCTGGATGTTCAGCTCCCAGCCTTGGTCACCCTGGAGCCATGTCTCCGTGATCCCGACTATATCATAATCATTAATAGCTATCTGTACGTTCAACTCATCCACCTTATTACGAATGCTCCTTGCATTGAGACATAAAGCCTTCAGGCTTGTTTTTACAACACTCTTACCCCTTATACAATTTTGTTGAAAAGTGGCCCTTTTTGATTTTTGCCCTGGATCTTCCGGCCTGCCACTTTTACTTTTCACCTTGCTACCTGTTGCTTCTACCCTCATTTTACACCTCTCTGTCTCTACGCTCACACATTTAAGAAACCCTTTCCCTTTAACTCCATCCTCCACTAGCCCATTCGACACCCCACCCCCCTTATTCAGTTTAAAACCACCCGTGTAGCAGTGGCAAACCTGCCTGCCTGAATGCTGGTCCCACACCTGTTAAGATGCAATCCGTCCCTTTTGTACAGTTCCCCCTTACCCCAAAACAGATCCCAGTGATCTAAGAATCTAAATCCCTGCCCCGTGCACCAGTTCCTCAGCCACACGTTCAGGTCCCGTATCTCCCTGTTCCTGCTCTCGCCAGCACAAGGAACTGGAAGCAAACCGGAGATAATAACCCTGGAGGTCCTGCTTTTCAGCATTTTTCCGAGCTCTCTAAAGTCACGCTGCAGAATATTCATCCCCTTCTTTCCGACATCGTTTGTGACGACATGCACTACCACTTCCGGATGTTCACCTTCGCCCTTGAGGATTTTCTGCACTCTGTCCATGACATCCTGGATCCTGGCACCAGGAAGGCAGCACACCATCCTCGCATCCCGTCTGTTGCCGCAGAAACCCCTGTCCGTACCTCTCACAATGGAGTCTCCCACTACAATGGCGTTGCCTGCCTTAGGCCTTTTTGGTTTTGGCTCAACAGCCCTATTCGCATCACAAGCCAGTCCGCCGCCCAGTGTAAACACCTCTTCTGTCCCGACAGCTTCTAAGTGGGTGAACCTGTTCACAAGAGGTACAACACCCGGGGACGTTGGCATTCCATGCTTCCCTCCCGTTCTCACTGTCTCCCACCTTCTCTCTTCCAGTACCTTAGGTGTAACAATCGTACTGTAGGACTTGTCGAGGAACGACTCCGTTTCTCGGACGAACCGGAGGTCAACCACTTGCTTCTCCAGTTCCCCAACACGGCCCTTCAGGAGCTCTACCTGGATGCACTTCTCGCATTTGTAGCGGCCAGAGGCACCGGCGGTGTCCTTGACCTCCCACATACTGCAAGCATCACACTGAATCAGCTTGCCTGACATCTCCTTCTTTCGTCTCCTCTCCGAAGACTCTCGAGCCAAAGACTCACATTTTTCTCACAGGGCACTTCCCTCACAAGGCCGCTCACTCACCGCCGCTCGCTAAGGGCAGTCTTGCTTAAATTGACTGATAAATTGCCTGATTTACCAATTTACAAACCAAATTCCTCAGTTTTCAACTGTTTTCCCAGCACTGAAACTGTTTTCACTTCTCTCCTCCCACTTGGGCTAGAGCCAATCAGTCGTCTCTCTTGCTAGGCTCCTGCTGCTGTTGTTGCTCCCAAATCTACAGCAGTTCTGATTTTGAAGAGGAGATCTCCCTGGTACAGGGGGAGAGGGTGTAGGATTTCCCTGTGGGGTGGGGTGGGAATACCCGTGGCTGGTGGGGAGGGGTGGACGGTGACATTTCCTAGTTTGTGAGGAATGGGACGTCTGATTTGGAAGGAAGGAATGGAATTCACGCCATGTTTGTGGGGGGCTTGTTCCTAGTTTAAGGGAACAAATCTTCTGGAGTTAAGCCATAGATTCTGTGGGTGATGAGGGGAGGGGTTTTCTGCTGTTCTGCTCTGGGCCACGATCCTCACACAGTGCGGTCCCACCCTGGTTCTTCACCGCTACACCTGCCCCCTTCCACTGGTCCACAGGTGCATCAGATGCTGAGAGAGCAATTCCCCTGCAAGTACTTCCTGCCCAAGGACATTGGTCAACAGACCAGGAAACGCAGCAAGAGAGAAGGGAATTGAACGGGAAGATCGTGGATTGTGATCATCTGATGAATTACAGGATGGTGGTGGGAGGAATGTATCTCTATTTTACTTCATCAGATATTATGTTCATTCATTTCTGTTTTGGTGAGTGGTGGTGGGGAAGCCAAGAGAAAAATGTCAATGTTTTTTGAATGAGTGTCCAGCTGATAGTTATTCTGTAATCTCTGGATGTGACTGAATCACAGTATTCTGTATTTCTGTCAATTACAGCTTTGATAATTTCTCAATTAGTTGATTTAATGTAATAATGCAATAATGTGTTTAATTCAAGCAGCAATATTATTTCTGTATGCCGTTACATCTAAAGGTAGTCTGATAATCAAGAATGTCTTTCTATTTTATTTTAACTAATATTACACACTATGTAACTAAAAGAAATGTAACTAAAAAATAAATGCAAAAATATTCCCAACAAACTAATTTAAAAAAATTATTGACTCACAACTTGGTGTTGCTGTTGAAAGTGAGGACGACAATCTTGGTTTACAGGATAATATTTGGTCAATAAAATGGCCAGAGTGATTGGAGTTTAATCCTAATTCATGCGGTATGATGCACTTTGTTTAGGGTTTGTTATCGTCACATCTACTGAGGTACAGTGAAAAGCTTTGGGTTGCCTGCTATCTGATCAAATCACTTAGTATAATACAAGGATGCAAATCATTTACTGCTATATTACTTATTACTATATATGGAATACTATAATACCTATACTCTACATCAATATATATATATACACACACACACACACATATACATATATGTATATATATATATATACACACTCACACACACACACACACACACACACACACACATATATATATATATATATATATATATATATATATATATATATATATATATGTATCTATATATGTATCTATATATGTATCTATATATATGTATCTATATATATGTATCTATATATGTATCTATATATATGTGTATATATATATATATACACACTAGACCAAGGGGGACCCGTTGGGTCCCGTCCCCTCAATGCACGATTAGGGGGGGGGGGCGGGATGCGGCATCATACACACACATTAACCACCCTAGCCCACACACACACACACTAAACCCCCCTTGATATTATATTATTAATTTGCTCCTGTTCCCCCATTCCCCACCCTATCTACTCACGCATAGTCCCCAAGAGCGCTGGAGCATCTAGAGGGGGAGAGGGGTGGAGGGTAGAGAGGGAGGTAAAGGGGGAGGGGTTAGAAAGGGAGGGGAGGGGGTAGAGGGATGGGGAGGTCATAGAGAGGGAAGGGGAGGGGGGTTGGCTGCCTTTTTGAGGCAGCGGGGGTAGGAATAACCCAGGGGCTGAATAACCCGGGGGGGAGTGTGGATAATCGGGGGGGGGGGGTGGTAGTGGAGGGGTGACGTCACTCGAAGCAGGTGGAAGATTCAGTGAGTGAGACGGCTTCGAGTAGAGCCATTGTGACGTCATCAGTGAAAGCTGGTCGTTTTAAATTCAATGTATTTTGACGTTTTTAATCTATACTCAGTAATAAGTCAAGAAATATAGCATGAGGGGGGTTAGAGAGGGAGAGGGTGAGGGGGAAGTGGGGGTGGGTGTGTAGAGAGGGAGGGGGCACAGAGGGAGGGGGTCAGAGAGGGAGTGCAGAGAGGGAGGGGGTAAAGATGATGGGGGGCAGAGAAAGAGGGGGTAGAATGGGAGGGCGTAGAGAGGGAGAGGGTAGAGAGGGAGGGCATACAGACAGAGGGGAGGGGGTAGAGAATGAGGGAAGGGGTAGAGAGGGCGGGGGAGGGGTAGAGAGGGAAAGGGAGGGGGTAGAGGGGGAGGGCGGGTGTTGGCTACCTTTTTGAGGCAGCGGGGGGGGGGAGGAGGATGAGAGGGGTGTGAATAAACTGGGGGAGTGTGAATTGTCTGGGGGAAGTGAATAGCCCGGGTGGAGGGGAGTGTGACTATCCGGGGGGAGGGGGGGGGAGCGAGATGTCACTCAAAGCACGTGGAATATTCTGTGTGTGAGACTGCTCCGAGCAGAACCATTGTGGCGTCATCAGCGAAAGATGGACGTTTTAAATTCAAAGTCTTTTGACGTTTTTAAACTTTAGTCAGTAATAAGTCGAGAAATAAAGCATGAAATGTTCAGATAAGGTGTTCCCTGCCTCGACGGGAAATATGTCACCAGTATATTTTAAAATGTTATCGTTACCTGGTAGTTTTTTTACCAAGATGAAAAGGCGCCTACATATAAACATATGGACACACACGTACAAGATCAGAGTCTTAATAAGTATAGGGGGGTTGCACAAAAGGTCACTGGGTCATAGGGCTTGACGCACGGAGCCACTCAATCCATCTGGAGGACATCCGTAACATCCGGTATATGTTTAATGCTAGACACGCATACTTTCCTACTTGTTAAAAACCGTCAAAATGTTGATTTGTTTGCGCTGAAAAAATTTGTGAAAGTTGGGGTAAGTGTGAGAGACACGTACCCAACTTTAGAATTCCAAACGTGAAGTGAAATGAAGGTAAAGAGAAGCGAGAGCTGAAGGGACAACAGTTTCTAAAGTGCTTGGTAAACATTGGCTGTGCATATATCGGAATTGAAAATTTTGGGAATTATCGCGTTTGCTCTCTGCATCAACAGTAAGGCATTATTTGTGTTTTTTTCTTGATTCCTTGGGTATCTAAAAAGTCTCAGAAGTGATAAATCTGGCTGTAAATTTTTCTTCAGATGCGTTTTCATTTTGTATGTAAAAACCTACTTGAGAACCATGGGCGATTTAAAACATTTACAGCCAGATTTATCACTTCTGAAACTTTTTAGGTGCCAAAGGAATCAAGAAAAAACACAAATAATGCCTTAGTTGATGAAATGCAGTGAGCAAATGGCCAATGTCCGCTAAGCACTCAGGCTGTTGTTGTCCCTGCAGCTCTCACTTTTATCTATCGTCATTTCTCCTCACTTTTGGAATTCTGAAGTCGGCTAAATGTCTCTCATGCTTATCTTGATTTACTGCACCAAAATTTACAATTTCGGCGGGTTTTAACGGGCCCGCTATGCTGGAAACAATGGTAAGTGCTTACCTGCGGTGCATCGCATGTACTCCACTTGGAGTGGGTAGCAACAGTATGGGTCATGGGTCGTGACCCGACTGCCGTGAAACCTCCCTATACTAGACTAAGTGGGTCAGTTAGGTCCCAGTCACACGAGAGGGCTGGTACACCAATGCAACCCATTCCCCAACGCAGGGCTCGAAATTAACGGTTGCCCGGGTGCCACTGACCACTCAAAGCGCCGCCGGGCAACCTAAACACCTAATCATTTTGCCCGGCTTGGCAACCAGATACTGGTTTGTACCGAAGATAGACACAAAAAACTGTAGTAACTCCGCGGGTCAGGCAGCATCTCTGGAGAAAAGGAATTTTGTGTCGGCGGTGACGGCTGTATTGTGTGGGAAAGATACTAGGTGCGGGGTGAGGAAGGGTCGCAGCGAATGATGGGCCCCGAACAGCAGCAGCAGCGGCCGCGATAGCGGCTCCATCACCTCCTCCTCCCGCACCCCGGCCGCCCTGATAAGAGCCTCTGCTTGCAAACTTGCTAACGGCGTACTTTCAATACAAACCCTCCCGCACGCCGTGGCCGGAGTCCCCCAATCTATTCATCCTGCGCTGATCACCCTATCCACCTCGCATTGATTCTCCTGCCACCCCCCGCCCCCATCCATCCAACATTGGTTCCCCAATTCACCCATACTTACCCCTTTCCCATCCATCCTGCACTTCTCCTCCATCCATCCTGTACTGATTCCCCCATCCATCCTGTACTAATCCACACATTCATCCCGTACTGACCCACCCTCCATTTACCCTGCACCTTCCCCTCATTCATCCTGTAGTGATCTCCCATTCATCCTGCACAAACCCTCCGATCCACACTGCACTGACACCCCACCCCCATTCATCCTGCGCTGATCCCCCCCCCCCCCCCCCATCCATCCTGTACTGATCCTCCAATTCAAGAAGAATGGGGGGGAACAGTCTGAAGAAGGGTCTCGACCCGAAACGTTGCCTATTTCCTTTGCTCCATAGATGCTGCCCCACCCGCTGAGTTTCTCCAGCACTTTTGTCTACCTCCATCCATCCCGTACTGAATCCCCTCATTCAACACCACTGACATCCCCTGTGCTCTCCCCTCACAATTTTACCTACTCCAAACAACACGTACTAATTCACCTGCCTCTATCCATCCATACTGCACCGACTGTCTTCTAACCCCCCCCCTCCCCCCCCCCCCCCCCACACCATCTATCCACCCCGCACTGATTCACACACACCCCCCTCCCTGACCCTATTTTCCTGGGAATGTCTTCAGAGCGGACATTGACTATGTTTGATAATGGAATGCAATCAAATGTGTTTTAATTCCCAATGTTATTATTTGTTTTAATCCATAAAGTGAATAAGTTGAACATAGTGAATAAGTTGAACATTAAAATCGCAGTGTTCGATTGTCACTGCTACCGTTGACACGTTATTACAGCATTCTTTTTGAAGGCAAATCAATGCTCTTAATATGGAGTATTAACTCCTTCTACACCAGATTTGAAAAGGACAACAGCACCCAGCTAGAATCAATCGTCTCCACACTCAGACCTGATGACTCCGGCCTCAACATCAACACATCAGAGGTGGTGAGAGCCCTCAAAAGGACTAAAGCAACTGGCTCGATGATGGATCCATTGCAGTTTGCTTACCAGGCTGGCAGGGGTGTCGATGACGCAAAAATATTCATCTTAAACACCATCCATAAGCATCTGGAAATCCCCAAGACCACAGCCAGACTTTTGTTTGCAGACTTCTCATCAACATTCAACACCATGCAGCCACATATTTTGGCTGAGAAGCTCATCACCCGCTTCCACCTCAATCACCAACTCACTCTGTGGATTATAGACTTCCTCACCAACAGATCACAGAAGGTTGGTGAACCACACCTTGTCCGACACCATCTTCACCTTCACTGGCTCTCCACAAGGCTGTGTCCTCTCCCCACTTCTCTTCATTCTCAACACTGATGACTGCAGATCCACCCAGCCAAACTGTCCTCCTGTCTCTGCTTCCCAGCCATACACAACATCACAGCTCAGCCCTGCAGGACTTTATAGTATGGTGTGAAAAGTCTTGTCTTGAGCTAAATATAAGCAAAACCAAGGACATGATTGTGACCTTTTCCCCCCAACAGAGACAGATGGCTGAGGCAGCCACCACTGTCATCCAGCCAGGAGCCAGTGGAGATAGTGGAGGTATACAAATACCTGGGAACAGCCTTCGACAACCTGCTAAGGTTTTCCTCTAACACAGAGGAAATCCTTAAAAAGTGCCATCAGAGACAGTACTTACTCAGGAAGCTGAAGTCATTTGGGATTAACAAAGACATTCTCACCACATTCTACTACGCATTCATTGAAAATGTAATAACCTTCTCTTTCACTAGCTGGTTCCACTCCATCACCCTGCAAAACAGAAACCGCCTGTTGAATGTGGTCAAGGTCTGCTCAAAAATCATTGAGCAGGCCGTCCGAACTCTCACTGCCCTATGCGATCAACAGTCTGTAAAGTTAACACGCAGGATTCTTCAGGACCCCCCTCACATCCTGTTTCCTGAGTTTGAGTGGCTCCCCTCAGGACGCAGACTCCGCTGTCCGGGTTGCCGGACACAGAGGAGGAAGGCAACCTTCATCCCCAGGGCTGTCCAGCTTCTCAATGCTGATCACTGACTCATGAACATATGAAATGAAATAACCTTTTATATGCACTTTTTAATTGAAGCACTAAGGAAGCACTTTAAAAACTATTACTATGTGTTGAATGTTGATGTGCGGTGTGTGTTGTGTGATTGTGCAGTGTGTCTGTGAAATGCGTGTGTTGGTTGATTGTGCAGTATGCGTGCTGCTTATGTTTGTTGATTGTGTGCCTCTTTTTTTTGAAAAAGCTACTGTAATGCGCCTTTTTAAATTGCCTCTCGGGGATGAATAAAGTGCTTTGAATTGAATTGAATTGAATTGTATAGGTACTGTAGTTATTTAATGAGCAACATTCACAACTATACTTTTGCATATATGTTACCATGGACCAGGATTTATTGACACAGGTTGATCATACGCTGAATAATCCAACCACATTTTTGTTTGGCAGTGGAAAGTACTAATAGAAATTGCATTAATTGCAATGTGTAAAAAGAGCTGAGATACTGTCTTATAATATTGCTGCGTCATTGTGGGATATATCATGTCTTGATTGGTGAATATGTTTAGTTTGTGACTATATTTGAAGCAGAAATAATATGTGAATACTTCATTGAGTATAATTCCAACTGGTAACTACGCACTTTGTCCGAGCACATTATCGAACGCGTCATGCAAACCGTCTTAAATGACCATCTAAACTGTCATTTGGCAACCTAAAAAGCTGCCAAGGTTACCCGACTGGCAACAGGGAAAAAAGATTAAGTGAGAGCCCTGCAACGCAATATTCCAACACTCACCCATAGCCCCTAACTGCCCCTCTAAAGCGGCCTTTTCACGGAGCGACTTGACGCAAGAGTTAACCGGAGTTTAACATCGTGGGAACCTCGTGCGATAACAGTGCGGCATTCGTGGACCACCGTGGACCACCGTAGCGCTAACGGCAGGTCATCGTGTAACTTGGTCACTCGGGAGAAAATTCAAGAAAGTTTGAATTTCTCCAAGATTGACTTGTACACTTGTGGTTGAGTATTGCAACATTATATGAACGTAGTGGCCAGTGCGATATCCGTAATAACTCTTGCGGGTACCGTGGGAACTCCTGCGAACGGTGAACCCGGAAGCTGGACAGAGGGAACAGAAGGTGAGTAAAAATTATCTTATGTGGGATTGAATTTAAAAAATAAATAAAAATAAAGATTTGCATCCGCATATGGACATCAACTTATTCATGAGTTATGTTAATGAGATTCAAGAAAATAACTGTAATCTTTAAAAGGGACTTTAAAAGGGACTTTACTGAAAGGTTACGCATTTTTATGGTCCGTGAGAATTTTTTCACATGTACTTCTTTGAGAGATACAGGTCGGAGTCCTCGGGTCCAGGGGTCCGGAACGCTACCAATCAATGTTGTACAGAGACCCGTGTAAGGAGTGAACTGTACATGCTGGTTTAAACCGAAGACAGACACAAAAAGCTGGAGTAACTCAGCGAGTCAAGCAGCATCTCTGGAGAAAAAAAGTTGATGTTTCGGGACGAGACACATCTTCAGACTCAATTCCGATTAGGCTGTCTGAAGAAGGGTTCCGGTGTTGGGGGAGTCCAGAACCAGGGTCCCAGTTTTACAGTCTACCGTGGGAACTCTTTAACTCAGTAAAGTAAAGTAGCCTTTATTGTCATATCAGCGCACAGGCAGCAGTTGACTGTTGCTCTATTCAGTTTCCCAGGGGGTCGGGACGGGACTGGAGTTGGGAGAGAAAGGTGGGGGAGGCGAGGGAGAGGAGGGGGAGACAGATGGGGGTGTCTTCATTTACTGACGGCGGGTGTCTGTCACTGAAACAGGCAGGTGAGATTTCACATCCACCTTGTGTGTGCCTCTCTCTCTCTCTCTCTCCCTCCCTCTTACACAGGCTGAGAGACTCTGCCTCTGTGAGTGTACGTCTCTTTCTCCCCCTCTCCCACACACAGTAAGACCGAGGTACTGTGCTCAGTCCATCTGTGTCTCCCACATACACAGTAAAATATGTCTCCAAATGAGCCAATTCAACCAAGGGAGGATATATATAGTGTGTGAAAAAAAAAGTTACATCATTTGTGTCACGTGTAGTTCACGATGTTCATTCAAGATTTAACGGGAATGCTCGGGAAACGGACAAGTCACTCGCACAAATAGCAGAAATGCCGAGTACCGTGGGAACTCTTTATCTACTGCCGTTATATCGTGCGAGACTCGTGCTGGACCACGACCTCTTCACTCTGGTGACATCTTGCGTCAACTCGCCCCGTGAAAAGGCCGCTTAACCATCCCCATCCCAAGCTGCAGGATGCTCCTCACCGGCTTCAGGCAGGGATCGGTGGGGAGCATCCTGCAGCTGGGGATGGGGCTGCTTCAGACAGGGGCCGGTGGAGCGGGAGCGTCCTGCAGAGGGGGGAGGGTGACGTCTTCAGCCCGGGGGGGAGGGAGGGGGAGTGCTGCCGTGGCCACCCGTTGCCGCTCCTACTCGCGACCGGCTTCAGGTGGGGACCGATGGGGAGCATCCTGCAGCTGGGGACAGGACGGCTTCAGGAGGGGGCTGTCGGAGGCCGGTGATGGGAGGGCACTGAACTGGCGTAACGCTGATGCTGCCGTGAACTATCGCTCCCGTGGCTGCGGCCTGTCGCTGCCATACTCTACCGCTGCCGTTCCCAATCGGCTTCAGGTGCGGACTGAGGGGGAGGATGGGGTAGGGGGGGATTGGGGAATAGAGGGAGAGGAGCGCAGCGGCGGAGGACAGGAGGGATAGTGGCGGGATAAGGGGGAGGTGAAGAGTGGGGGATAGAGGGATAGGAGGGGGTGGGGAGGGCGGGAGGGAGTGACTGAGGGTAGGGGGAAGGATAGGGAGGAAGAGGTGAGGGAGGAATTGGGGGAGGGGAGGAGGAGGGGAGGGAGAGCTGTGAGATGAGGTGAAATGAGCCGCGCCTGCGCAGTTGGGGTCAATGCGTGAGTGGTGTAATATAGCGTTGGGGGGAACGGGCGAGTGGTGGAATATTGTATTGGGGGACCAGGCCTCCCGTGTAACCTGGCCTCCCCCCAATGGGTCCAACTTGGTCTAATTTCATTTAAATTTGAAGGGCTGCAATATCAGCTCTGCATTGGGAAATAAGCCGCGCCCCCTGGTGGGAGCCACTTGAAAACAAAACACGAAACTGGAGAGGAACCGTGTTTAAGAAGGAACTGCAGATGCTGGAATATCGAAGGTACACAAAAATGCTGGAGAAACTCAGCGGGTGCAGCAGCATCTATGGAGCGAAGGAAATAGGCAACGTTTCGGGCCGAAACCCTTCCTCAGACCGATGGGGGGTGTCGGGGAGAAGAAAGGAAAAAGGAGGAGGAGGAGCCCAAGGGCTGCGGGATGGGAGGAGACAGCCTGAGGGCTGAGGAAGTGGAGGAAACAGCAAGGGCTAACAAAATTGGGAGAATTCAATGTTCATGCCCGCAGGATGCAGACTCCCCAAGCAGAATATGAGGTGCTGTTCCTCCAATTTCTGGTGTTGCTCACTCTGGCCATGGAGGAGACCCAGGACAGAGAGGTCGGATGGGGAATAGGAGGGAGAGTTGAAGTGCTGAGCCACCGGGAGGTCAGGTTGGTTATTGCGGTCCGAGCGGAGGTGTTCGGCGATACGATCGCCCAGCCTCAGCTTGTTCACACCGATGTAGATCAGCTGACATCTAGAGCAGCAGATGCAATAGATGAGGTTGGAGGAGATGCAGGTGAACCTCTGTCGTACCTGGAACGACTGCTTGGGTCCTTGAATGGAGTCGAGTGGAGTTGAGTGGGGAGGTAAAGCGACAAGTGTTGCATCTCATGGGCAGAGGCAGGGACGAGTGAATACTCCAATGTCGGTACACCTTGCGAATAAGTACTCCTGTTTGAGTACGAATGGGAGTGACAGCCTGCCCGGGGGTAGCGAGAGCGGACGGGCCTCCAGCACAGAGACCGGCCCTGTTATTCCTGAAGGTAGGGACAAAAAGAAGAGGGCAATAGTAATTGGGGACTCTATTGTTAGGGGGTCGGATAGGCAATTCTGTGGACGCAGTCGGGAGATCAGGATGGTGGTCTGCCTCCCTGGTGCCAGGGTCCTGGATGTGTCTCAACGCGTCCAAGATATCCTGAAATCAGAGGGAGAGGAGCCTGAGGTCGTGGTACATATAGGTACCAATGACATAGGTAAAAAAAGGGAAGAGGTCCTGAAGGGAGGATTTAGGGAGTTGGGAGGAGAGTTAAGGAAAAGGACCAAAAAGGTAACAATCTCAGGATTACTGCCTGTGCCACGCGACAGTGAGAGTAGGAATGGAGCGAGGTGGAGGATAAATGCGTGGCTGAAAGACTGGTGCAGAGGGCAGGGATCCAAGTTTCTGGATCATTGGGACTTCTTTTGGGGAAGGTGGGACCTGTACAGAAAGGATGGGTTGCACTTGAACCCGAGGGGGACCAATATCCTGGCGGGGAAATTCGCAAAGGCTACTGGGGAGACTTTAAACTAGAATGGTTGGGGTGAGGGACTCAAATAGAGAAAGCTAGTAGACAGAATGGGAGGCAGGAAGCAGAAAAGGGAAGCACTCGGGCACAAGAGGAGAAAGAAAAAAAAGGAAATAAACAGAGAATAAGAGGCGGGGGGTTTCTTAAATGTGCATATTTTAATGCTAGGAGCATTGTAAGAAAGGTGGATGAGCTTAGAGTCTGGATAGACACCTGGAAGTATGATGTTGTGGCGGTCAGTGAAACATGGTTGCAGGAGGGCTGTGATTGGAAACTAAATATTCCAGGAATTTGTTGCTTCAGGTGTGATAGAATTGGAGGGGCAAGAGGTGGAGGTGTTGCATTACTAGTCAGGGAAGATATTACAGCAGTGCTTTGGCAGGATAGATTGGAGGGCTCATCTAGGGAGGCTATTTGGGAGGAACTGAGAAGTGGGAAAGGGGTAGCAACACTTATAGGGGTGTATTATAGACCGCCAAATGGGGATCGGGAATTGGAAGAGCAAATATGTAAGGAGATAGCAGATATTAGTAGTAAGCACAAAGTAGTGATTGTGGGAGATTTCAACTTTCCACACATAGACTGGGAAACACATTCGGTAAATGGGCTGGATGGTTTGGAGTTTGTAAAATGTGTGCAGGATAGTTTTTTGCAGCAATACATAGAGGTACCTACTAGGAGGGGCAGTGTTGGACCTCCTGTTAGGAAATGAGATAGGACAGGTGACGGAGGTATGCGTTGGGGAGCACTTCGGGTCCAGTGATCACAATACCATTAGTTTCAATATAATTATGGAGAGGGTCAGAACTGGACCTAGGGTTGAGATTTTTGATTGGAGAAAGGCTAACTTTGATGAGATGCGAAATGATTTAAAAGGAGTGAACTGGGACTTTTTGTTTTATGGGAAGGATGTAGAAGAGAAATGGAGGACATTTAAAGAGGAAATTTTAAGAGTACAGAATCTTTATGGTTATCGGTTGAAAGGAAACAGTAAAAAGTAGAAAGAGCCCTGGTTTTCAAGGGAAATTGGACATCTTGTTCGGAAAAAGAGGGAGATCTACAATAATTATAGGCAGCATGAAGTAAATGACGTGCTTGAGGAGTATAAGGAATGTAAAAAGAATCTTAAGAAATAAATTAGAAAAGCTAAAGGAAGACATGAGGTTGCTTTGGCAAGTAAGGTGAAAGTAAATCCAAAGGGTTTCTACAACTATATTAATAGCAAAAGGATAACGAGGGATAAAATTGGTCCATTGGAGAAGGAGAAGGATATTGAATTATGT
This sequence comes from Amblyraja radiata, assembly GCF_010909765.2. Taxonomy (NCBI): domain Eukaryota; kingdom Metazoa; phylum Chordata; class Chondrichthyes; order Rajiformes; family Rajidae; genus Amblyraja; species Amblyraja radiata. Next base: position 12,419,374 of record NC_045990.1, read on the forward strand.
GAGGTAAGGGAAACTAGTAGAGTAGCTATGGATACTATGAGTTTCAAAGTAAAAGAAGTACTGACACTTTTGAAAAATATAAAAGCGGATAAGTCTCCAGGTCCTGACAGGATATTCCCTAGGGCATTGAGGGAAGTTAGTGTAGAAATAGCCGGGGCTATGACAGAAATATTTCAAATGTCATTAGAAACGGGAATAGTCCCCGAGGATTGGCGTACTGCGCATGTTGTTCCATTGTTTAAAAAGTGTTCTAAGAGTAAACCTAGCAATTATAGGCCTGTTAGTTTGACTTCAGTGGTGGGCAAATTAATGGAAAAGATACTTAGAGATAATATATATAAGCATCTGGATAAACAGGGTCTGATTAGGAACAGTCAGCATGGATTTGTGCCTGGAAGGTCATGTTTGACTAATCTTCTTGAATTTTTTGAAGAGGTTACTAGGGAAATTGACGAGGGTAAAGCAGTGGATGTTGTCTATATGGACTTTAGTAAGGCCTTTGACAAGGTTCCTCATGGAAGGTTGGTTAAGAAGGTTCAACTGTTGGGTATAAATGCAGGATAGCAAGATGGATTCAACAGTGGCTGAATGGGAGAAGCCAGAGGGTAATCGTGGATGGATGTTAGTCGGGTTGGAGGCAGGTGACTAGTGGGGTGCCTCAGGGATCGGTGTTGGGTCCTTTGTTGTTTGTCATGTACATCAATGATCTGGATGAAGGTGTGGTAAATTGGATTAGTAAGTATGCAGATGATACCAAGATAGGGGGTGTTGTGGATAATGAAGAGGAATTTCCAAAGTCTACAGAGTGATTTAGGCCATTTAGGAAGAATGGGCTGAAAGATGGCAGATGGAGTTTAATGCTGATAATTGTGAGGTGCCACACCTTAGCAGGACAAATCAAAATAGGACGTACATGGTAAATGGTAGGGAATTGAAGAATACAGTTGAACAGAGGGATCTGGGAATAACCGTGCTATAGTTCCTTGAAGGTGGAATCTCATATAGATAGGGTGGTAAAGAAAGCTTTTGGTATGCTAGCCTTTATAAATCAGAGCATTGAGTATAGAAGCTGGGATGTAATGTTAAAATTGTACAAGGCATTGGTGAGACCAAATCTGGAGTATGGTGTACAATTTTGGTCGCCCAATTATAGGAAGGATGTCAACAAAATAGAGAGAGTACAGAGGAGATTTACTAGAATGTTGCCTGGGTTTCAACAACTAAGTTACAGAGAAAGGTTGAATAAGTTAGGTCTTTATTCTCTGGAGCGCAGAAGGTTAAGGGGGGACTTGATAGAGGTCTTTAAAATGATGAGAGGGATAGACAGAGTTGATGTGGATCAGCTTTTCCCTTTGAGAATAGGGAAGATTCAAACAAGAGGACATGACTTCAGAATTAAGGGACAGAAGTTTAGGGGTAACATGAGGGGGAACTTCTTTACTCAGAGAGTGGTAGCGGTGTGGAATGAGCTTCCAGTGGAAGTGGTGGAGGCAGGTTCGTTGGTATCATTTAAAAATAAATTGGATAGGCATATGGATGAGAAGGGAATGGAGGGTTATGGTATGAGTGCAGGCAGGTGGGACTAAGGGAAAAAAGTTGTTCGGCACGGACTTGTGGGGCCGAGATGGCCTGTTTCCGTGCTGTAATTGTTATATGGTTATATGGTTATATGGTTGCAATGGAAAGTGTCCGGGGAGGGGGTGGTACTGAGGAAATATTATACAATAAAATTGCTCAAATGATGTTCATAAGGAAGTTATGTTAAGTTGCAAGAGAAGGACTTGGATACATGTCTCCACAAAGGAATAAACAACACACACAGGAGAACAGATGGCTTATCATAACATGAAAATGTTGATCTGAATAGGCATATCTTTATTTATTGCTTTGAAGCAATAATCATGCTGTCAGAAGTTGTATTTGGTTTAGGTTGGTGTTTATATGGGCACCATTCTTCTTCTGTGACACATCTTCGAGCACGGCTGTGTCATGAAGAGGATTTATGGTAGACTATATTGGATAGTAGGCACCAAGGATAGATACTAGTCTGTGAGATGGGTTGTGCTGTTTAAATGTATTTATGTTGAGATAAAAGATAAGAGATGATTGTGTGACCTTTGCAAAATGATTTCTTATGTTTATAAAAGACTGAGAAAGTAACTCTGTTTTGATCTAAGCCAAACGATTGGGGTCTGCATATAGTAATTTTCAAATTGCTGTGTGGAATGCTATTGGTAAGAAGTTGTAAAGAGGCCTTACATTCCTTTCCTCCAGAGATAGAAGGAGGAGGTTGTAATACAGTATGAAATTAGACCCAAGCTTGGGAAGAAGCAATCAAGCATGACAAGTATATTTGTGTGCTTGGAGTTGGGAATTGTGTGATTAGAAATGACTTAAGTCTTTACCATTTTGTAAGAATGGGACAAAACATATTTAATCTTTGTAATCCATAAGTAACTGTATTTTATCTATGTAGTTGTAAGGAAATTATTTGTGAAGTATATTGTGTTTAATTAGGATTGTGAGTGTTTAAATCTGAGGTTTTAGAAATAACTTTATTTTCCAAAAGTGAAAATATATGTTTTGTGTGTATGTGTTGTGGGATTGCTGTATGATGTGTATTATATTTTGAGGTGTTCTCTGACAATTCGTTTTATATCTGAGGTTTTACTTTATTGAAATAAAATGATTTTGAGCAAAGAGGTTGAAGAAACCCCAGAGGGGAAGGAGGTTGTAAAGGGGCCGGAAAAGGGAAAATCATGTGACTATACATATTGTCAATCAATGGAAAGGATTTAGTTGATTGGTTAATGCAAAAAAGTTAGATGTATGGTAAATCATAATGATTGGTTAATAGTTTGCTACTCCTTTTGTCCCATCCTTGTCTTTTACCTATATAATGTGTTACATTTATGCCAAAGTCAGTGGTTCTTTCGACCTGCTCCAGAGTTTCTAACTCTGTGTTGGAAGGTTTAAAGAATTATCCAGCGCTGTCAGAAAAAAGAATTGATTTTAGCAGCAATGGTTTGCATCAAGTTTTCTTGAATAGGACTGACAAAATAACTCAGTTTAACATTTGTCGACGAGGATGAGGGTTCAGTCAAACTGCGCACTGATTGGACCTGAGGAATTGGCCAAGCAGAAGTGAGTAGTTAAACACCACTCTGTTTTCCTCTTCTCTGTATATTGCTGCGTAGTCTACCCTTCGTTCTTGTGTTAAACGGGATCCTGACAGTATCAGGTCAGTCTAACAAACCTTGTTGATTGGCAAGATAGACTTTTAAACAGATTGGTCCATTGGGAATGGAAAGACTCTGCCATTTGGAATGGAGAGACTTGGTCATTGGGAATGATCATGTAACGTAGGGCTGAACTGGATAAATTTATCCTGATCGTTGGAATGGCAGGAGATAGTTAAAGATTTGGAAACAGTGTCGGCTAAACACCGACAGTACTAAATTATCTCGACCATTTGGAGTGGTGCGAAGTAATTAAAAACAATTGAATTCGGATCTAGTGAAAAGCCATGGTTGCTAAATAAGAAATAGTAAAACGTTAACATCATTATTATATTGTTGTAAGAATAAAGTAGAAGAATATTAATACTATGTGTTGGAATAAGTGGTTGTGAATATAGTCCCTCGACCCTCTCCCCACTCCCCTGCTGAAGTCCTGCCTCCCCGTTCTCTGCCCCTACCTCTACTAATCTCTTCATAGAAACATAGAAACATAGAAATTAGGTGCAGGAGTAGGCCATTCGGCCCTTCGAGCCTGCACCGCCATTCAATATGATCATGGCTGATCATCCAACTCAGTATCCCGTACCTGCCTTCTCTCCATACCCTCTGATCCCCTTAGCCACAAGGGCCACATCTAACTCCCTCTTAAATATAGCCAATGAACTGGCCTCGACTACCCTCTGTGGCAGGGAGTTCCAGAGATTCACCACTCTCTGTGTGAAAAAAGTTCTTCTCATCTCGGTTTTAAAGGATTTCCCCCTTATCCTTAAGCTGTGACCCCTTGTCCTGGACTTCCCCAACATCGGGAGCAATCTTCCTGCATCTAGCCTGTCCAACCCCTTAAGAATTTTGTAAGTTTCTATAAGATCCCCTCTCAATCTCCTAAATTCTAGAGAGTATAAACCAAGTCTATCCAGTCTTTCTTCATAAGACAGTCCTGACATCCCAGGAATCAGTCTGGTGAACCTTCTCTGCACTCCCTCTATGGCAATAATGTCCTTCCTCAGATTTGGAGACCAAAACTGTACGCAATACTCCAGGTGTGGTCTCACCAAGACCCTGTACAACTGCAGTAGAACCTCCCTGCTCCTATACTCAAATCCTTTTGCTATGAAAGCTAACATACCATTCGCTTTCTTCACTGCCTGCTGCACCTGCATGCCCACTTTCAATGACTGGTGTACCATGACACCCAGGTCTCGCTGCATCTCCCCTTTTCCTAGTCGGCCACCATTTAGATAATAGTCTGCTTTCCTGTTTTTGCCACCAAAATGGATAACCTCACATTTATCCACATTATACTGCATCTGCCAAACATTTGCCCACTCACCCAGCCTATCCAAGTCACCTTGCAGTCTCCTAGCATCCTCCTCACAGCTAACACTGCCCCCCAGCTTAGTGTCATCCGCAAACTTGGAGATATTGCCTTCAATTCCCTCATCCAGATCATTAATATATATTGTAAATAGCTGGGGTCCCAGCACTGAGCCTTGCGGTACCCCACTAGTCACTGCCTGCCATTGTGAAAAGGACCCGTTTACTCCTACTCTTTGCTTCCTGTTTGCCAGCCAGTTCTCTATCCACATCAATACTGAACCCCCAATGCCGTGTGCTTTAAGTTTGTAAACTAATCTCTTATGTGGGACCTTGTCGAAAGCCTTCTGGAAGTCCAGATACACCACATCCACTGGTTCTCCCCTATCCACGCTACTAGTTACATCCTCGAAAAATTCTATAAGATTCGTCAGACATGATTTACCTTTTGTAAATCCATGCTGACTTTGTCCAATGATTTCACCACTTTCCAAATGTGCTGCTATCCCATCTTTAATAACTGACTCTAGCAGTTTCCCCACTACCGATGTTAGACTAACTGGTCTGTAATTCCCCGTTTTCTCTCTCCCTCCCTTCTTAAAAAGTGGGGTTACGTTTGCTACCCGCCAATCCTCAGGAACTACTCCAGAATCTAAAGAGTTTTGAAAGATTATTACTAATGCATCCACTATTTCTGGAGCTACTTCCTTAAGTACTCTGGGATGCAGCCTATCTGGCCCTGGGGATTTATCGGCCTTTAATCCATTCAATTTACCCAACACCACTTCCCGGCTAACCTGGATTTCACTCAATTCCTCCAACTCCTTTGACCCGCGGTCCCCTGCTATTTCCGGCAGATTATTTATGTCTTCCTTAGTGAAGACGGAACCAAAGTAGTTATTCAATTGGTCCGCCATATCCTTGTTCCCCATGATCAACTCACCTGTTTCTGACTGCAAGGGACCTACATTTGTTTTAACTAATCTCTTTCTTTTCACATATCTATAAAAACTTTTGCAGTCAGTTTTTATGTTCCCTGCCAGTTTTCTTTCATAATCTATTTTTCCTTTCCTAATTAAGCCCTTTGTCCTCCTCTGCTGGTCTCTGAATTTCTCCCAGTCCTCCGGTATGCTGCTTTTTCTGGCTAATTTGTACGCATCATCCTTCGCTTTGATACTATCCCTGATTTCCCTTGTTATCCACGGATGCACTACCTTCCCTGATTTATTCTTTTGCCAAACTGGGATGAACAATTTTTGTAGTTCATCCATGCAGTCTTTAAATGTCTTCCATTGCATATCCACCGTCAACCCTTTTAGAATTAATTGCCAGTCAATCTTGGCCAATTCACGTCTCATACCCTCAAAGTTACCTTTCTTTAAGTTCAGAACCATTGTTTCTGAATTAACAATGTCACTCTCCATCCTAATGAAGAACTCAACCATATTATGGTCACTCTTGCCCAAGGGGGCACGTACAACAAGACTGCTAACTAACCCTTCCTCATTACTCAATACCCAGTCTAAAATAGCCTGCTCTCTCGTTGGTTCCTCTACATGTTGATTTAGATAACTATCCCGCATACATTCCAAAAAATCCTCTTCCTCAGCACCCCTGCCAATTTGATTCACCCAATCTATATGTAGATTGAAGTCACCCATTATAACGGTTTTGCCTTTGTCGCACGCATTTCTAATTTCCTGTTTGATACCATCTCCAACTTCACTACTACTGTTAGGTGGCCTGTACACAACACCCACCAGCGTTTTCTGCCCCTTAGTGTTTCGCAGCTCTACCCATACCGATTCCACATCCTGCAAACTAATGTCCTTCCTTTCCATTGCGTTAATCTCCTCTCTAATCAGCAACGCTACCCCACCTCCTTTTCCTTTCTCTCTATCCCTCCTGAATATTGAATATCCCTGGATGTTCAGCTCCCAGCCTTGGTCACCCTGGAGCCATGTCTCCGTGATCCCAACTATATCATAGTCATTAATAGCTATCTGCACATTCAACTCATCCACCTTATTACGAATGCTCCTTGCATTGAGACACAAAGCCTTCAGGCTTGTTTTTACAACACTCTTACCCCTTATACAATTTTGTTGAAAAGTGGCCCTTTTTGATTTTTGCCCTGGATTTTCCGGCCTGCCACTTTTACTTTTCACCTTGCTACCTATTGCTTCTACCCTCATTTTACACCCCTCTGTCTCTACGCTCACACATTTAAGAAACCCTTTCCCTTTAACTCCATCCTCCACTAGCCCATTCGACACCCCACCCCCCTTATTCAGTTTAAAACCACCCGTGTAGCAGTGGCAAACCTGCCTGCCAGAATGCTGGTCCCACACCTGTTAAGATGCAATCCGTCCCTTTTGTACAGTTCCCCCTTACCCCAAAACAGATCCCAGTGATCTAAGAATCTAAATCCCTGCCCCGTGCACCAGTTCCTCAGCCACACGTTCAGGTCCCGTATCTCCCTGTTCCTGCTCTCGCCAGCACGAGGAACTGGAAGCAAACCGGAGATAACAACCCTGGAGGTCCTGCTTTTCAGCATTTTTCCGAGCTCTCTAAAGTCACGCTGCAGAATATTCATCCCCTTCTTTCCGACATCGTTTGTGCCGACATGCACTACCACTTCCGGATGTTCACCTTCGCCCTTGAGGATTTTCTGCACTCTGTCCGTGACATCCTGGATCCTGGCACCAGGAAGGCAGCACACCATCCTCGCATCCCGTCTGTTGCCGCAGAAACCCCTGTCCGTACCTCTCACAATGGAGTCTCCCACTACAATGGCGTTGCCTGCCTTAGGCCTTTTTGGTTTTGGCTCAACAGCCCTATTCGCATCACAAGCCAGTCCGCCGCCCAGTGTAAACACCTCTTCTGTCCCGACAGCTTCTAAGTGGGTGAACCTGTTCACAAGAGGTACAACACCCGGGGACGTTGGCATTCCATGCTTCCCTCCCGTTCTCACTGTCTCCCACCTTCTCTCTTCCAGTACCTTAGGTGCAACTAATAGTACTGGACAGGACTTGTCGAGGAACGACTCCGGTTCTTCCGCGGACCTAACCGGAGGCTCACAAACCACATTGCTTCTCCCTAGTTCCCCACACGACCCTTCAGGCAGCCTCTACCTGGATGCACGTCTCGCATTCGTAGAGGCCAGAGGGCACCGTCGGTGTCCTTGGACCGCCCACATACTGCAGAGCACGGAATCAGCTTGCCTGACAATCTGCCTTCTTCGTTCTCTCTCGCCCGAAGACTCTCGAGCCTAAGACTCACACTGTTTTCGCAAAGGGCTTCTCGAGCCAAAGATCTCACACTTTCGTCACAGGGCCACTTCCTCACAAGGCCTGCAGCACTCACTGGCCAATGCCGCTAAGTGATCAGTCTGTTGCTTAAACTGACTGATAAATTGCCTGATTTAACCAATTTACAAACCAAAGTCCTCAGTTTGTCAACTCTCTCATTGTCCCAGAGGATTGTCCCCCTTCGCTTTCAAAACTGCTGCTGTCACACCAATCTTAAAGAACCTGGTCTTGATCCCTCCTCTCTCATTAACTACCGCCCAATCTCAAAACCTCCCCTTTCTTTCAAAAAACCCTGGAGCGTATCGTTGCGTCGCAACTTCATTCCCACCTCCTTGGTATAAACCTACTTGAATCCCCTCCAATCTGGCTTTCGCCCCCTCCATAGCACAGAAACTGCTCTCGTCAAAGTCCTCAACGACCTCCTCACCTCTGCTGACACTGGTTCCCTCAACATCCTCATCCTCCTCGACCTGAGCGCCGCCTTCGATTCAGTGAACCATAACATCCTGCTCACCAGACTCAAAGACCTCGGCATTGAAGGGTCTGCACTCAGCTGGCTCCGTTCCTACCTTTCCAACAGATCCCACTTCATCTCTCTCCACAACCACACCTCTGCTACAGCCACAGTCACTCAAGGCGTTCCCCAAGGCTCCGTACTCGGCCCCCTGCTCTTCATCATCTACATCCTCCCCCTTGGTCAGATACTCCGCCACTTCAACCTGGACTTCCACTGTTACGCCGATGACACCCAGATCTACCTCGACACCAAATCCCCCCACAAACCCCCCCCTCTCCCATATCAACTCCTGTTTGTCAGCTATAAAAACCTGGATGCAACATAACTTCCTCAAACTCAACAGCGATAAGACAGAATTCCTCCTCATAGGCTCCAAAGCCACACTCAGCAAAATCAATAACCCCATTCTCACCATCGACGGCACCACTGTCTCCCCATCTCCCCAGGCCCGCAACCTTGGCGTGATCTTTGATTCCACCCTCTCCCTTGAGCCTCACATCCGCCATGTCATTAAAACCTCCTTCTTTCATCTCCGCAACATCGCCAAACTCAGACCCTCTCTCACACCTCCCGCTGCTGAAAGACTCATCCATGCCTTCATCTCCTCCCGACTGGACTATTGCAACTCACTTCTCCTTGGCATCATTCCACCTACATCAACCGACTCCAACTGGTCCAGAACGCAGCCGCCCGACTCATCACCCACACCAAATCCTGCCATCACATTACTCCAGTCCTCAAACAACTTCACTGGCTTCCCATCTCCCACCGGATCACCTACAAAATCCTGATCCTCACCTACAAAGCCCTCCACCATCTGGCCCCCCCATATCTCACTGACCTCCTCTCCCCCTACCAACCCTCACGGTCCCTCAGATCCACATCAGCCGGTCTCCTCTCCATCCACAAGTCCAACCTCCCGCAGTTTTGGGGACAGAGCCTTCTCCAGGGCAGCTCCCAGGCTCTGGAACTTCCCTCCCCCAACTGATCCCGCAA